>NW_026599721.1:0-25000 GCF_029784135.1 Toxorhynchites rutilus septentrionalis
TCATCGAAATGTAATACACATTTCATTATTCCCACAAAAAGACATTATTTTAGTTGAATTTAAAGCAATGATTATGTGGGGGACTATTCATTCAATTTCCCATCATCGCATTTGATGCAAAGTAAAATGAACTGTTCTAAACACACTTTCATCCAGAGACAGCATAAAACCTCTTTATAAAGATGCTGGATTTGTCAACGATCATACCATGTTGAAAACACCGGTTCTCGTCCGATCACCGAAGTTAAGCAACATCGGGCGCGATCAGTACTTAGATGGGTGACCGCTTGGGAACGTCGCGTGTCGTTGGCATCTTCTTTTTTTTTCTTTCACAAATCGATTTTCTTTCATCGAAATGTAATACACATTTCATTATTCCCACAAAAAGACATTATTTTAGTTGAATTTAAAGCAATGATTATGTGGGGGACTATTCATTCAATTTCCCATCATCGCATTTGATGCAAAGTAAAATGAACTGTTCTAAACACACTTTCATCCAGAGACAGCATAAAACCTCTTTATAAAGATGCTGGATTTGTCAACGATCATACCATGTTGAAAACACCGGTTCTCGTCCGATCACCGAAGTTAAGCAACATCGGGCGCGATCAGTACTTAGATGGGTGACCGCTTGGGAACGTCGCGTGTCGTTGGCATCTTCTTTTTTTTTCTTTCACAAATCGATTTTCTTTCATCGAAATGTAATACACATTTCATTATTCCCACAAAAAGACATTATTTTAGTTGAATTTAAAGCAATGATTATGTGGGGGACTATTCATTCAATTTCCCATCATCGCATTTGATGCAAAGTAAAATGAACTGTTCTAAACACACTTTCATCCAGAGACAGCATAAAACCTTTTCATAATGATGCTGAATTTGTCAACGATCATACCATGTTGAAAACACCGGTTCTCGTCCGATCACCGAAGTTAAGCAACATCGGGCGCGATCAGTACTTAGATGGGTGACCGCTTGGGAACGTCGCGTGTCGTTGGCATCTTCTTTTTTTTTCTTTCACAAATCGATTTTCTTTCATCGAAATGTAATACACATTTCATTATTCCCCCCAAAAGACATTATTTTAGTTGAATTTAAAGCAATGATTATGTGGGGGACTATTCATTCAATTTCCCATCATCGCATTTGATGCAAAGTGAAATGAACTGTTCTAAACACACTTTCATCCAGAGACAGCATAAAACCTCTTTATAAAGATGCTGGATTTGTCAACGATCATACCATGTTGAAAACACCGGTTCTCGTCCGATCACCGAAGTTAAGCAACATCGGGCGCGATCAGTACTTAGATGGGTGACCGCTTGGGAACGTCGCGTGTCGTTGGCATCTTCTTTTTTTTTCTTTCACAAATCGATTTTCTTTCATCGAAATGTAATACACATTTCATTATTCCCCCCAAAAGACATTATTTTAGTTGAATTTAAAGCAATGATTATGTGGGGGACTATTCATTCAATTTCCCATCATCGCATTTGATGCAAAGTAAAATGAACTGTTCTAAACACACTTTCATCCAGAGACAGCATAAAACCTCTTTATAAAGATGCTGGATTTGTCAACGATCATACCATGTTGAAAACACCGGTTCTCGTCCGATCACCGAAGTTAAGCAACATCGGGCGCGATCAGTACTTAGATGGGTGACCGCTTGGGAACGTCGCGTGTCGTTGGCATCTTCTTTTTTTTTCTTTCACAAATCGATTTTCTTTCATCGAAATGTAATACACATTTCATTATTCCCCCCAAAAGACATTATTTTAGTTGAATTTAAAGCAATGATTATGTGGGGGACTATTCATTCAATTTCCCATCATCGCATTTGATGCAAAGTGAAATGAACTGTTCTAAACACACTTTCATCCAGAGACAGCATAAAACCTCTTTATAAAGATGCTGGATTTGTCAACGATCATACCATGTTGAAAACACCGGTTCTCGTCCGATCACCGAAGTTAAGCAACATCGGGCGCGATCAGTACTTAGATGGGTGACCGCTTGGGAACGTCGCGTGTCGTTGGCATCTTCTTTTTTTTTCTTTCACAAATCGATTTTCTTTCATCGAAATGTAATACACATTTCATTATTCCCCCCAAAAGACATTATTTTAGTTGAATTTAAAGCAATGATTATGTGGGGGACTATTCATTCAATTTCCCATCATCGCATTTGATGCAAAGTAAAATGAACTGTTCTAAACACACTTTCATCCAGAGACAGCATAAAACCTCTTTATAAAGATGCTGGATTTGTCAACGATCATACCATGTTGAAAACACCGGTTCTCGTCCGATCACCGAAGTTAAGCAACATCGGGCGCGATCAGTACTTAGATGGGTGACCGCTTGGGAACGTCGCGTGTCGTTGGCATCTTCTTTTTTTTTCTTTCACAAATCGATTTTCTTTCATCGAAATGTAATACACATTTCATTATTCCCCCCAAAAGACATTATTTTAGTTGAATTTAAAGCAATGATTATGTGGGGGACTATTCATTCAATTTCCCATCATCGCATTTGATGCAAAGTGAAATGAACTGTTCTAAACACACTTTCATCCAGAGACAGCATAAAACCTCTTTATAAAGATGCTGGATTTGTCAACGATCATACCATGTTGAAAACACCGGTTCTCGTCCGATCACCGAAGTTAAGCAACATCGGGCGCGATCAGTACTTAGATGGGTGACCGCTTGGGAACGTCGCGTGTCGTTGGCATCTTCTTTTTTTTTCTTTCACAAATCGATTTTCTTTCATCGAAATGTAATACACATTTCATTATTCCCCCCAAAAGACATTATTTTAGTTGAATTTAAAGCAATGATTATGTGGGGGACTATTCATTCAATTTCCCATCATCGCATTTGATGCAAAGTGAAATGAACTGTTCTAAACACACTTTCATCCAGAGACAGCATAAAACCTCTTTATAAAGATGCTGGATTTGTCAACGATCATACCATGTTGAAAACACCGGTTCTCGTCCGATCACCGAAGTTAAGCAACATCGGGCGCGATCAGTACTTAGATGGGTGACCGCTTGGGAACGTCGCGTGTCGTTGGCATCTTCTTTTTTTTTCTTTCACAAATCGTTTGTTTTTTTAATCGAAATGTAATACACATTTCATTATTCCCCCCAAAAGACATTATTTTAGTTGAATTTAAAGCAATGATTATGTGGGGGACTATTCATTCAATTTCCCATCATCGCATTTGATGCAAAGTAAAATGAACTGTTCTAAACACACTTTCATCCAGAGACAGCATAAAACCTTTTCATAATGATGCTGAATTTGTCAACGATCATACCATGTTGAAAACACCGGTTCTCGTCCGATCACCGAAGTTAAGCAACATCGGGCGCGATCAGTACTTAGATGGGTGACCGCTTGGGAACGTCGCGTGTCGTTGGCATCTTCTTTTTTTTTCTTTCACAAATCGTTTTTTTTCATCGAAATGTAATACACATTTCATTATTCCCCCCAAAAGACATTATTTTAGTTGAATTTAAAGCAATGATTATGTGGGGGACTATTCATTCAATTTCCCATCATCGCATTTGATGCAAAGTAAAATGAACTGTTCTAAACACACTTTCATCCAGAGACAGCATAAAACCTTTTCATAATGATGCTGAATTTGTCAACGATCATACCATGTTGAAAACACCGGTTCTCGTCCGATCACCGAAGTTAAGCAACATCGGGCGCGATCAGTACTTAGATGGGTGACCGCTTGGGAACGTCGCGTGTCGTTGGCATCTTCTTTTTTTTTCTTTCACAAATCGTTTTTTTTTCATCGAAATGTAATACACATTTCATTATTCCCCCCAAAAGACATTATTTTAGTTGAATTTAAAGCAATGATTATGTGGGGGACTATTCATTCAATTTCCCATCATCGCATTTGATGCAAAGTAAAATGAACTGTTCTAAACACACTTTCATCCAGAGACAGCATAAAACCTTTTCATAATGATGCTGAATTTGTCAACGATCATACCATGTTGAAAACACCGGTTCTCGTCCGATCACCGAAGTTAAGCAACATCGGGCGCGATCAGTACTTAGATGGGTGACCGCTTGGGAACGTCGCGTGTCGTTGGCATCTTCTTTTTTTTTCTTTCACAAATCGTTTTTTTTTCATCGAAATGTAATACACATTTCATTATTCCCACAAAAAGACATTATTTTAGTTGAATTTAAAGCAATGATTATGTGGGGGACTATTCATTCAATTTCCCATCATCGCATTTGATGCAAAGTAAAATGAACTGTTCTAAACACACTTTCATCCAGAGACAGCATAAAACCTTTTCATAATGATGCTGAATTTGTCAACGATCATACCATGTTGAAAACACCGGTTCTCGTCCGATCACCGAAGTTAAGCAACATCGGGCGCGATCAGTACTTAGATGGGTGACCGCTTGGGAACGTCGCGTGTCGTTGGCATCTTCTTTTTTTTTCTTTCACAAATCGTTTTTTTTTCATCGAAATGTAATACACATTTCATTATTCCCACAAAAAGACATTATTTTAGTTGAATTTAAAGCAATGATTATGTGGGGGACTATTCATTCAATTTCCCATCATCGCATTTGATGCAAAGTGAAATGAACTGTTCTAAACACACTTTCATCCAGAGACAGCATAAAACCTTTTCATAATGATGCTGAATTTGTCAACGATCATACCATGTTGAAAACACCGGTTCTCGTCCGATCACCGAAGTTAAGCAACATCGGGCGCGATCAGTACTTAGATGGGTGACCGCTTGGGAACGTCGCGTGTCGTTGGCATCTTCTTTTTTTTTCTTTCACAAATCGTTTTTTTTCATCGAAATGTAATACACATTTCATTATTCCCCCCAAAAGACATTATTTTAGTTGAATTTAAAGCAATGATTATGTGGGGGACTATTCATTCAATTTCCCATCATAGCATTTGATGCAAAGTAAAATGCACTGTTCTAAACACACTTTCATCCAGAGACAGCATAAAACCTTTTCATAATGATGCTGAATTTGTCAACGATCATACCATGTTGAAAACACCGGTTCTCGTCCGATCACCGAAGTTAAGCAACATCGGGCGCGATCAGTACTTAGATGGGTGACCGCTTGGGAACGTCGCGTGTCGTTGGCATCTTCTTTTTTTTTCTTTCACAAATCGTTTTTTTTTCATCGAAATGTAATACACATTTCATTATTCCCCCCAAAAGACATTATTTTAGTTGAATTTAAAGCAATGATTATGTGGGGGACTATTCATTCAATTTCCCATCATCGCATTTGATGCAAAGTAAAATGAACTGTTCTAAACACACTTTCATCCAGAGACAGCATAAAACCTTTTCATAATGATGCTGAATTTGTCAACGATCATACCATGTTGAAAACACCGGTTCTCGTCCGATCACCGAAGTTAAGCAACATCGGGCGCGATCAGTACTTAGATGGGTGACCGCTTGGGAACGTCGCGTGTCGTTGGCATCTTCTTTTTTTTTCTTTCACAAATCGTTTTTTTTTCATCGAAATGTAATACACATTTCATTATTCCCCCCAAAAGACATTATTTTAGTTGAATTTAAAGCAATGATTATGTGGGGGACTATTCATTCAATTTCCCATCATCGCATTTGATGCAAAGTAAAATGAACTGTTCTAAACACACTTTCATCCAGAGACAGCATAAAACCTTTTCATAATGATGCTGAATTTGTCAACGATCATACCATGTTGAAAACACCGGTTCTCGTCCGATCACCGAAGTTAAGCAACATCGGGCGCGATCAGTACTTAGATGGGTGACCGCTTGGGAACGTCGCGTGTCGTTGGCATCTTCTTTTTTTTTCTTTCACAAATCGTTTTTTTTCATCGAAATGTAATACACATTTCATTATTCCCCCCAAAAGACATTATTTTAGTTGAATTTAAAGCAATGATTATGTGGGGGACTATTCATTCAATTTCCCATCATCGCATTTGATGCAAAGTAAAATGAACTGTTCTAAACACACTTTCATCCAGAGACAGCATAAAACCTTTTCATAATGATGCTGAATTTGTCAACGATCATACCATGTTGAAAACACCGGTTCTCGTCCGATCACCGAAGTTAAGCAACATCGGGCGCGATCAGTACTTAGATGGGTGACCGCTTGGGAACGTCGCGTGTCGTTGGCATCTTCTTTTTTTTTCTTTCACAAATCGTTTGTTTTTTTAATCGAAATGTAATACACATTTCATTATTCCCCCCAAAAGACATTATTTTAGTTGAATTTAAAGCAATGATTATGTGGGGGACTATTCATTCAATTTCCCATCATCGCATTTGATGCAAAGTAAAATGAACTGTTCTAAACACACTTTCATCCAGAGACAGCATAAAACCTTTTCATAATGATGCTGAATTTGTCAACGATCATACCATGTTGAAAACACCGGTTCTCGTCCGATCACCGAAGTTAAGCAACATCGGGCGCGATCAGTACTTAGATGGGTGACCGCTTGGGAACGTCGCGTGTCGTTGGCATCTTCTTTTTTTTTCTTTCACAAATCGTTTTTTTTTCATCGAAATGTAATACACATTTCATTATTCCCACAAAAAGACATTATTTTAGTTGAATTTAAAGCAATGATTATGTGGGGGACTATTCATTCAATTTCCCATCATCGCATTTGATGCAAAGTAAAATGAACTGTTCTAAACACACTTACATCCAGAGACAGCATAAAACCTTTTCATAATGATTCTGAATTTGTCAACGATCATACCATGTTGAAAACACCGGTTCTCGTCCGATCACCGAAGTTAAGCAACATCGGGCGCGATCAGTACTTAGATGGGTGACCGCTTGGGAACGTCGCGTGTCGTTGGCATCTTCTTTTTTTTTCTTTCACAAATCGTTTTTTTTTCATCGAAATGTAATACACATTTCATTATTCCCCCCAAAAGACATTATTTTAGTTGAATTTAAAGCAATGATTATGTGGGGGACTATTCATTCAATTTCCCATCATCGCATTTGATGCAAAGTAAAATGAACTGTTCTAAACACACTTTCATCCAGAGACAGCATAAAACCTTTTCATAATGATGCTGAATTTGTCAACGATCATACCATGTTGAAAACACCGGTTCTCGTCCGATCACCGAAGTTAAGCAACATCGGGCGCGATCAGTACTTAGATGGGTGACCGCTTGGGAACGTCGCGTGTCGTTGGCATCTTCTTTTTTTTTCTTTCACAAATCGTTTGTTTTTTTAATCGAAATGTAATACACATTTCATTATTCCCCCCAAAAGACATTATTTTAGTTGAATTTAAAGCAATGATTATGTGGGGGACTATTCATTCAATTTCCCATCATCGCATTTGATGCAAAGTAAAATGAACTGTTCTAAACACACTTTCATCCAGAGACAGCATAAAACCTTTTCATAATGATGCTGAATTTGTCAACGATCATACCATGTTGAAAACACCGGTTCTCGTCCGATCACCGAAGTTAAGCAACATCGGGCGCGATCAGTACTTAGATGGGTGACCGCTTGGGAACGTCGCGTGTCGTTGGCATCTTCTTTTTTTTTCTTTCACAAATCGTTTTTTTTTCATCGAAATGTAATACACATTTCATTATTCCCCCCAAAAGACATTATTTTAGTTGAATTTAAAGCAATGATTATGTGGGGGACTATTCATTCAATTTCCCATCATCGCATTTGATGCAAAGTAAAATGAACTGTTCTAAACACACTTTCATCCAGAGACAGCATAAAACCTTTTCATAATGATGCTGAATTTGTCAACGATCATACCATGTTGAAAACACCGGTTCTCGTCCGATCACCGAAGTTAAGCAACATCGGGCGCGATCAGTACTTAGATGGGTGACCGCTTGGGAACGTCGCGTGTCGTTGGCATCTTCTTTTTTTTTCTTTCACAAATCGTTTTTTTTTTCATCGAAATGTAATACACATTTCATTATTCCCCCCAAAAGACATTATTTTAGTTGAATTTAAAGCAATGATTATGTGGGGGACTATTCATTCAATTTCCCATCATCGCATTTGATGCAAAGTAAAATGAACTGTTCTAAACACACTTACATCCAGAGACAGCATAAAACCTTTTCATAATGATGCTGAATTTGTCAACGATCATACCATGTTGAAAACACCGGTTCTCGTCCGATCACCGAAGTTAAGCAACATCGGGCGCGATCAGTACTTAGATGGGTGACCGCTTGGGAACGTCGCGTGTCGTTGGCATCTTCTTTTTTTTTCTTTCACAAATCGTTTGTTTTTTTAATCGAAATGTAATACACATTTCATTATTCCCCCCAAAAGACATTATTTTAGTTGAATTTAAAGCAATGATTATGTGGGGGACTATTCATTCAATTTCCCATCATCGCATTTGATGCAAAGTAAAATGAACTGTTCTAAACACACTTACATCCAGAGACAGCATAAAACCTTTTCATAATGATTCTGAATTTGTCAACGATCATACCATGTTGAAAACACCGGTTCTCGTCCGATCACCGAAGTTAAGCAACATCGGGCGCGATCAGTACTTAGATGGGTGACCGCTTGGGAACGTCGCGTGTCGTTGGCATCTTCTTTTTTTTTCTTTCACAAATCGTTTTTTTTTCATCGAAATGTAATACACATTTCATTATTCCCCCCAAAAGACATTATTTTAGTTGAATTTAAAGCAATGATTATGTGGGGGACTATTCATTCAATTTCCCATCATCGCATTTGATGCAAAGTAAAATGAACTGTTCTAAACACACTTTCATCCAGAGACAGCATAAAACCTTTTCATAATGATGCTGAATTTGTCAACGATCATACCATGTTGAAAACACCGGTTCTCGTCCGATCACCGAAGTTAAGCAACATCGGGCGCGATCAGTACTTAGATGGGTGACCGCTTGGGAACGTCGCGTGTCGTTGGCATCTTCTTTTTTTTTCTTTCACAAATCGTTTGTTTTTTTAATCGAAATGTAATACACATTTCATTATTCCCCCCAAAAGACATTATTTTAGTTGAATTTAAAGCAATGATTATGTGGGGGACTATTCATTCAATTTCCCATCATCGCATTTGATGCAAAGTAAAATGAACTGTTCTAAACACACTTACATCCAGAGACAGCATAAAACCTTTTCATAATGATTCTGAATTTGTCAACGATCATACCATGTTGAAAACACCGGTTCTCGTCCGATCACCGAAGTTAAGCAACATCGGGCGCGATCAGTACTTAGATGGGTGACCGCTTGGGAACGTCGCGTGTCGTTGGCATCTTCTTTTTTTTTCTTTCACAAATCGTTTTTTTTTTCATCGAAATGTAATACACATTTCATTATTCCCCCCAAAAGACATTATTTTAGTTGAATTTAAAGCAATGATTATGTGGGGGACTATTCATTCAATTTCCCATCATCGCATTTGATGCAAAGTAAAATGAACTGTTCTAAACACACTTACATCCAGAGACAGCATAAAACCTTTTCATAATGATTCTGAATTTGTCAACGATCATACCATGTTGAAAACACCGGTTCTCGTCCGATCACCGAAGTTAAGCAACATCGGGCGCGATCAGTACTTAGATGGGTGACCGCTTGGGAACGTCGCGTGTCGTTGGCATCTTCTTTTTTTTTCTTTCACAAATCGTTTTTTTTTCATCGAAATGTAATACACATTTCATTATTCCCCCCAAAAGACATTATTTTAGTTGAATTTAAAGCAATGATTATGTGGGGGACTATTCATTCAATTTCCCATCATCGCATTTGATGCAAAGTAAAATGAACTGTTCTAAACACACTTTCATCCAGAGACAGCATAAAACCTTTTCATAATGATGCTGAATTTGTCAACGATCATACCATGTTGAAAACACCGGTTCTCGTCCGATCACCGAAGTTAAGCAACATCGGGCGCGATCAGTACTTAGATGGGTGACCGCTTGGGAACGTCGCGTGTCGTTGGCATCTTCTTTTTTTTCTTTCACAAATCGATTTTCTTTCATCGAAATGTAATACACATTTCATTATTCCCCCCAAAAGACATTATTTTAGTTGAATTTAAAGCAATGATTATGTGGGGGACTATTCATTCAATTTCCCATCATCGCATTTGATGCAAAGTGAAATGAACTGTTCTAAACACACTTTCATCCAGAGACAGCATAAAACCTCTTTATAAAGATGCTGGATTTGTCAACGATCATACCATGTTGAAAACACCGGTTCTCGTCCGATCACCGAAGTTAAGCAACATCGGGCGCGATCAGTACTTAGATGGGTGACCGCTTGGGAACGTCGCGTGTCGTTGGCATCTTCTTTTTTTTTCTTTCACAAATCGATTTTCTTTCATCGAAATGTAATACACATTTCATTATTCCCACAAAAAGACATTATTTTAGTTGAATTTAAAGCAATGATTATGTGGGGGACTATTCATTCAATTTCCCATCATCGCATTTGATGCAAAGTAAAATGAACTGTTCTAAACACACTTTCATCCAGAGACAGCATAAAACCTCTTTATAAAGATGCTGGATTTGTCAACGATCATACCATGTTGAAAACACCGGTTCTCGTCCGATCACCGAAGTTAAGCAACATCGGGCGCGATCAGTACTTAGATGGGTGACCGCTTGGGAACGTCGCGTGTCGTTGGCATCTTCTTTTTTTTTCTTTCACAAATCGATTTTCTTTCATCGAAATGTAATACACATTTCATTATTCCCCCCAAAAGACATTATTTTAGTTGAATTTAAAGCAATGATTATGTGGGGGACTATTCATTCAATTTCCCATCATCGCATTTGATGCAAAGTAAAATGAACTGTTCTAAACACACTTACATCCAGAGACAGCATAAAACCTTTTCATAATGATTCTGAATTTGTCAACGATCATACCATGTTGAAAACACCGGTTCTCGTCCGATCACCGAAGTTAAGCAACATCGGGCGCGATCAATACTTAGATGGGGTGACCGCTTGGGAACGTCGCGTGTCGTTGGCATCTTCTTTTTTTTTCTTTCACAAATCGTTTTTTTTTCATCGAAATGTAATACACATTTCATTATTCCCACAAAAAGACATTATTTTAGTTGAATTTAAAGCAATGATTATGTGGGGGACTATTCATTCAATTTCCCATCATCGCATTTGATGCAAAGTGAAATGAACTGTTCTAAACACACTTTCATCCAGAGACAGCATAAAACCTTTTCATAATGATGCTGAATTTGTCAACGATCATACCATGTTGAAAACACCGGTTCTCGTCCGATCACCGAAGTTAAGCAACATCGGGCGCGATCAATACTTAGATGGGGTGACCGCTTGGGAACGTCGCGTGTCGTTGGCATCTTCTTTTTTTTTCTTTCACAAATCGTTTTTTTTTCATCGAAATGTAATACACATTTCATTATTCCCACAAAAAGACATTATTTTAGTTGAATTTAAAGCAATGATTATGTGGGGGACTATTCATTCAATTTCCCATCATCGCATTTGATGCAAAGTGAAATGAACTGTTCTAAACACACTTTCATCCAGAGACAGCATAAAACCTTTTCATAATGATGCTGAATTTGTCAACGATCATACCATGTTGAAAACACCGGTTCTCGTCCGATCACCGAAGTTAAGCAACATCGGGCGCGATCAGTACTTAGATGGGTGACCGCTTGGGAACGTCGCGTGTCGTTGGCATCTTCTTTTTTTTTCTTTCACAAATCGTTTTTTTTTTCATCGAAATGTAATACACATTTCATTATTCCCACAAAAAGACATTATTTTAGTTGAATTTAAAGCAATGATTATGTGGGGGACTATTCATTCAATTTCCCATCATCGCATTTGATGCAAAGTAAAATGCACTGTTCTAAACACACTTTCATCCAGAGACAGCATAAAACCTTTTCATAATGATGCTGAATTTGTCAACGATCATACCATGTTGAAAACACCGGTTCTCGTCCGATCACCGAAGTTAAGCAACATCGGGCGCGATCAGTACTTAGATGGGTGACCGCTTGGGAACGTCGCGTGTCGTTGGCATCTTCTTTTTTTTTCTTTCACAAATCGTTTGTTTTTTTAATCGAAATGTAATACACATTTCATTATTCCCCCCAAAAGACATTATTTTAGTTGAATTTAAAGCAATGATTATGTGGGGGACTATTCATTCAATTTCCCATCATCGCATTTGATGCAAAGTAAAATGAACTGTTCTAAACACACTTTCATCCAGAGACAGCATAAAACCTTTTCATAATGATGCTGAATTTGTCAACGATCATACCATGTTGAAAACACCGGTTCTCGTCCGATCACCGAAGTTAAGCAACATCGGGCGCGATCAGTACTTAGATGGGTGACCGCTTGGGAACGTCGCGTGTCGTTGGCATCTTCTTTTTTTTCTTTCACAAATCGATTTTCTTTCATCGAAATGTAATACACATTTCATTATTCCCCCCAAAAGACATTATTTTAGTTGAATTTAAAGCAATGATTATGTGGGGGACTATTCATTCAATTTCCCATCATCGCATTTGATGCAAAGTGAAATGAACTGTTCTAAACACACTTTCATCCAGAGACAGCATAAAACCTCTTTATAAAGATGCTGGATTTGTCAACGATCATACCATGTTGAAAACACCGGTTCTCGTCCGATCACCGAAGTTAAGCAACATCGGGCGCGATCAGTACTTAGATGGGTGACCGCTTGGGAACGTCGCGTGTCGTTGGCATCTTCTTTTTTTTTCTTTCACAAATCGATTTTCTTTCATCGAAATGTAATACACATTTCATTATTCCCACAAAAAGACATTATTTTAGTTGAATTTAAAGCAATGATTATGTGGGGGACTATTCATTCAATTTCCCA
This sequence comes from Toxorhynchites rutilus septentrionalis, assembly GCF_029784135.1. Taxonomy (NCBI): domain Eukaryota; kingdom Metazoa; phylum Arthropoda; class Insecta; order Diptera; family Culicidae; genus Toxorhynchites; species Toxorhynchites rutilus. Next base: position 12,954 of record NW_026599721.1, read on the forward strand.
TCATCGCATTTGATGCAAAGTAAAATGAACTGTTCTAAACACACTTACATCCAGAGACAGCATAAAACCTTTTCATAATGATTCTGAATTTGTCAACGATCATACCATGTTGAAAACACCGGTTCTCGTCCGATCACCGAAGTTAAGCAACATCGGGCGCGATCAATACTTAGATGGGGTGACCGCTTGGGAACGTCGCGTGTCGTTGGCATCTTCTTTTTTTTTCTTTCACAAATCGTTTTTTTTTCATCGAAATGTAATACACATTTCATTATTCCCACAAAAAGACATTATTTTAGTTGAATTTAAAGCAATGATTATGTGGGGGACTATTCATTCAATTTCCCATCATCGCATTTGATGCAAAGTGAAATGAACTGTTCTAAACACACTTTCATCCAGAGACAGCATAAAACCTTTTCATAATGATGCTGAATTTGTCAACGATCATACCATGTTGAAAACACCGGTTCTCGTCCGATCACCGAAGTTAAGCAACATCGGGCGCGATCAGTACTTAGATGGGTGACCGCTTGGGAACGTCGCGTGTCGTTGACATCTTCTTTTTTTTTCTTTCACAAATCGTTTTTTTTTCATCGAAATGTAATACACATTTCATTATTCCCACAAAAAGACATTATTTTAGTTGAATTTAAAGCAATGATTATGTGGGGGACTATTCATTCAATTTCCCATCATCGCATTTGATGCAAAGTGAAATGAACTGTTCTAAACACACTTTCATCCAGAGACAGCATAAAACCTTTTCATAATGATGCTGAATTTGTCAACGATCATACCATGTTGAAAACACCGGTTCTCGTCCGATCACCGAAGTTAAGCAACATCGGGCGCGATCAATACTTAGATGGGGTGACCGCTTGGGAACGTCGCGTGTCGTTGGCATCTTCTTTTTTTTTCTTTCACAAATCGTTTTTTTTTCATCGAAATGTAATACACATTTCATTATTCCCACAAAAAGACATTATTTTAGTTGAATTTAAAGCAATGATTATGTGGGGGACTATTCATTCAATTTCCCATCATCGCATTTGATGCAAAGTGAAATGAACTGTTCTAAACACACTTTCATCCAGAGACAGCATAAAACCTTTTCATAATGATGCTGAATTTGTCAACGATCATACCATGTTGAAAACACCGGTTCTCGTCCGATCACCGAAGTTAAGCAACATCGGGCGCGATCAGTACTTAGATGGGTGACCGCTTGGGAACGTCGCGTGTCGTTGGCATCTTCTTTTTTTTTCTTTCACAAATCGTTTTTTTTTTCATCGAAATGTAATACACATTTCATTATTCCCACAAAAAGACATTATTTTAGTTGAATTTAAAGCAATGATTATGTGGGGGACTATTCATTCAATTTCCCATCATCGCATTTGATGCAAAGTAAAATGCACTGTTCTAAACACACTTTCATCCAGAGACAGCATAAAACCTTTTCATAATGATGCTGAATTTGTCAACGATCATACCATGTTGAAAACACCGGTTCTCGTCCGATCACCGAAGTTAAGCAACATCGGGCGCGATCAGTACTTAGATGGGTGACCGCTTGGGAACGTCGCGTGTCGTTGGCATCTTCTTTTTTTTTCTTTCACAAATCGTTTGTTTTTTTAATCGAAATGTAATACACATTTCATTATTCCCCCCAAAAGACATTATTTTAGTTGAATTTAAAGCAATGATTATGTGGGGGACTATTCATTCAATTTCCCATCATCGCATTTGATGCAAAGTAAAATGAACTGTTCTAAACACACTTTCATCCAGAGACAGCATAAAACCTTTTCATAATGATGCTGAATTTGTCAACGATCATACCATGTTGAAAACACCGGTTCTCGTCCGATCACCGAAGTTAAGCAACATCGGGCGCGATCAGTAGTACTTAGATGGGTGACCGCTTGGGAACGTCGCGTGTCGTTGGCATCTTCTTTTTTTTTCTTTCACAAATCGTTTGTTTTTTTAATCGAAATGTAATACACATTTCATTATTCCCCCCAAAAGACATTATTTTAGTTGAATTTAAAGCAATGATTATGTGGGGGACTATTCATTCAATTTCCCATCATCGCATTTGATGCAAAGTAAAATGCACTGTTCTAAACACACTTTCATCCAGAGACAGCATAAAACCTTTTCATAATGATGCTGAATTTGTCAACGATCATACCATGTTGAAAACACCGGTTCTCGTCCGATCACCGAAGTTAAGCAACATCGGGCGCGATCAGTACTTAGATGGGTGACCGCTTGGGAACGTCGCGTGTCGTTGGCATCTTCTTTTTTTTTCTTTCACAAATCGTTTTTTTTTCATCGAAATGTAATACACATTTCATTATTCCCCCCAAAAGACATTATTTTAGTTGAATTTAAAGCAATGATTATGTGGGGGACTATTCATTCAATTTCCCATCATCGCATTTGATGCAAAGTAAAATGAACTGTTCTAAACACACTTTCATCCAGAGACAGCATAAAACCTTTTCATAATGATGCTGAATTTGTCAACGATCATACCATGTTGAAAACACCGGTTCTCGTCCGATCACCGAAGTTAAGCAACATCGGGCGCGATCAGTACTTAGATGGGTGACCGCTTGGGAACGTCGCGTGTCGTTGGCATCTTCTTTTTTTTTCTTTCACAAATCGTTTTTTTTAATCGAAATGTAATACACATTTCATTATTCCCCCCAAAAGACATTATTTTAGTTGAATTTAAAGCAATGATTATGTGGGGGACTATTCATTCAATTTCCCATCATCGCATTTGATGCAAAGTAAAATGAACTGTTCTAAACACACTTTCATCCAGAGACAGCATAAAACCTTTTCATAATGATGCTGAATTTGTCAACGATCATACCATGTTGAAAACACCGGTTCTCGTCCGATCACCGAAGTTAAGCAACATCGGGCGCGATCAGTACTTAGATGGGTGACCGCTTGGGAACGTCGCGTGTCGTTGGCATCTTCTTTTTTTTTCTTTCACAAATCGTTTGTTTTTTTAATCGAAATGTAATACACATTTCATTATTCCCCCCAAAAGACATTATTTTAGTTGAATTTAAAGCAATGATTATGTGGGGGACTATTCATTCAATTTCCCATCATCGCATTTGATGCAAAGTAAAATGCACTGTTCTAAACACACTTTCATCCAGAGACAGCATAAAACCTTTTCATAATGATGCTGAATTTGTCAACGATCATACCATGTTGAAAACACCGGTTCTCGTCCGATCACCGAAGTTAAGCAACATCGGGCGCGATCAGTACTTAGATGGGTGACCGCTTGGGAACGTCGCGTGTCGTTGGCATCTTCTTTTTTTTTCTTTCACAAATCGTTTTTTTTTTCATCGAAATGTAATACACATTTCATTATTCCCCCCAAAAGACATTATTTTAGTTGAATTTAAAGCAATGATTATGTGGGGGACTATTCATTCAATTTCCCATCATCGCATTTGATGCAAAGTAAAATGAACTGTTCTAAACACACTTTCATCCAGAGACAGCATAAAACCTTTTCATAATGATGCTGAATTTGTCAACGATCATACCATGTTGAAAACACCGGTTCTCGTCCGATCACCGAAGTTAAGCAACATCGGGCGCGATCAGTACTTAGATGGGTGACCGCTTGGGAACGTCGCGTGTCGTTGGCATCTTCTTTTTTTTTCTTTCACAAATCGTTTTTTTTTTCATCGAAATGTAATACACATTTCATTATTCCCCCCAAAAGACATTATTTTAGTTGAATTTAAAGCAATGATTATGTGGGGGACTATTCATTCAATTTCCCATCATCGCATTTGATGCAAAGTAAAATGAACTGTTCTAAACACACTTTCATCCAGAGACAGCATAAAACCTTTTCATAATGATGCTGAATTTGTCAACGATCATACCATGTTGAAAACACCGGTTCTCGTCCGATCACCGAAGTTAAGCAACATCGGGCGCGATCAGTACTTAGATGGGTGACCGCTTGGGAACGTCGCGTGTCGTTGGCATCTTCTTTTTTTTTCTTTCACAAATCGTTTTTTTTTTCATCGAAATGTAATACACATTTCATTATTCCCCCCAAAAGACATTATTTTAGTTGAATTTAAAGCAATGATTATGTGGGGGACTATTCATTCAATTTCCCATCATCGCATTTGATGCAAAGTGAAATGAACTGTTCTAAACACACTTTCATCCAGAGACAGCATAAAACCTCTTTATAAAGATGCTGGATTTGTCAACGATCATACCATGTTGAAAACACCGGTTCTCGTCCGATCACCGAAGTTAAGCAACATCGGGCGCGATCAGTACTTAGATGGGTGACCGCTTGGGAACGTCGCGTGTCGTTGGCATCTTCTTTTTTTTTCTTTCACAAATCGATTTTCTTTCATCGAAATGTAATACACATTTCATTATTCCCACAAAAAGACATTATTTTAGTTGAATTTAAAGCAATGATTATGTGGGGGACTATTCATTCAATTTCCCATCATCGCATTTGATGCAAAGTAAAATGAACTGTTCTAAACACACTTTCATCCAGAGACAGCATAAAACCTCTTTATAAAGATGCTGGATTTGTCAACGATCATACCATGTTGAAAACACCGGTTCTCGTCCGATCACCGAAGTTAAGCAACATCGGGCGCGATCAGTACTTAGATGGGTGACCGCTTGGGAACGTCGCGTGTCGTTGGCATCTTCTTTTTTTTTCTTTCACAAATCGATTTTCTTTCATCGAAATGTAATACACATTTCATTATTCCCCCCAAAAGACATTATTTTAGTTGAATTTAAAGCAATGATTATGTGGGGGACTATTCATTCAATTTCCCATCATCGCATTTGATGCAAAGTAAAATGAACTGTTCTAAACACACTTACATCCAGAGACAGCATAAAACCTTTTCATAATGATTCTGAATTTGTCAACGATCATACCATGTTGAAAACACCGGTTCTCGTCCGATCACCGAAGTTAAGCAACATCGGGCGCGATCAATACTTAGATGGGGTGACCGCTTGGGAACGTCGCGTGTCGTTGGCATCTTCTTTTTTTTTCTTTCACAAATCGTTTTTTTTTCATCGAAATGTAATACACATTTCATTATTCCCACAAAAAGACATTATTTTAGTTGAATTTAAAGCAATGATTATGTGGGGGACTATTCATTCAATTTCCCATCATCGCATTTGATGCAAAGTGAAATGAACTGTTCTAAACACACTTTCATCCAGAGACAGCATAAAACCTTTTCATAATGATGCTGAATTTGTCAACGATCATACCATGTTGAAAACACCGGTTCTCGTCCGATCACCGAAGTTAAGCAACATCGGGCGCGATCAGTACTTAGATGGGTGACCGCTTGGGAACGTCGCGTGTCGTTGACATCTTCTTTTTTTTTCTTTCACAAATCGTTTTTTTTTCATCGAAATGTAATACACATTTCATTATTCCCACAAAAAGACATTATTTTAGTTGAATTTAAAGCAATGATTATGTGGGGGACTATTCATTCAATTTCCCATCATCGCATTTGATGCAAAGTGAAATGAACTGTTCTAAACACACTTTCATCCAGAGACAGCATAAAACCTTTTCATAATGATGCTGAATTTGTCAACGATCATACCATGTTGAAAACACCGGTTCTCGTCCGATCACCGAAGTTAAGCAACATCGGGCGCGATCAATACTTAGATGGGGTGACCGCTTGGGAACGTCGCGTGTCGTTGGCATCTTCTTTTTTTTTCTTTCACAAATCGTTTTTTTTTCATCGAAATGTAATACACATTTCATTATTCCCACAAAAAGACATTATTTTAGTTGAATTTAAAGCAATGATTATGTGGGGGACTATTCATTCAATTTCCCATCATCGCATTTGATGCAAAGTGAAATGAACTGTTCTAAACACACTTTCATCCAGAGACAGCATAAAACCTTTTCATAATGATGCTGAATTTGTCAACGATCATACCATGTTGAAAACACCGGTTCTCGTCCGATCACCGAAGTTAAGCAACATCGGGCGCGATCAGTACTTAGATGGGTGACCGCTTGGGAACGTCGCGTGTCGTTGGCATCTTCTTTTTTTTTCTTTCACAAATCGTTTTTTTTTTCATCGAAATGTAATACACATTTCATTATTCCCACAAAAAGACATTATTTTAGTTGAATTTAAAGCAATGATTATGTGGGGGACTATTCATTCAATTTCCCATCATCGCATTTGATGCAAAGTAAAATGCACTGTTCTAAACACACTTTCATCCAGAGACAGCATAAAACCTTTTCATAATGATGCTGAATTTGTCAACGATCATACCATGTTGAAAACACCGGTTCTCGTCCGATCACCGAAGTTAAGCAACATCGGGCGCGATCAGTACTTAGATGGGTGACCGCTTGGGAACGTCGCGTGTCGTTGGCATCTTCTTTTTTTTTCTTTCACAAATCGTTTGTTTTTTTAATCGAAATGTAATACACATTTCATTATTCCCCCCAAAAGACATTATTTTAGTTGAATTTAAAGCAATGATTATGTGGGGGACTATTCATTCAATTTCCCATCATCGCATTTGATGCAAAGTAAAATGAACTGTTCTAAACACACTTTCATCCAGAGACAGCATAAAACCTTTTCATAATGATGCTGAATTTGTCAACGATCATACCATGTTGAAAACACCGGTTCTCGTCCGATCACCGAAGTTAAGCAACATCGGGCGCGATCAGTAGTACTTAGATGGGTGACCGCTTGGGAACGTCGCGTGTCGTTGGCATCTTCTTTTTTTTTCTTTCACAAATCGTTTGTTTTTTTAATCGAAATGTAATACACATTTCATTATTCCCCCCAAAAGACATTATTTTAGTTGAATTTAAAGCAATGATTATGTGGGGGACTATTCATTCAATTTCCCATCATCGCATTTGATGCAAAGTAAAATGCACTGTTCTAAACACACTTTCATCCAGAGACAGCATAAAACCTTTTCATAATGATGCTGAATTTGTCAACGATCATACCATGTTGAAAACACCGGTTCTCGTCCGATCACCGAAGTTAAGCAACATCGGGCGCGATCAGTACTTAGATGGGTGACCGCTTGGGAACGTCGCGTGTCGTTGGCATCTTCTTTTTTTTTCTTTCACAAATCGTTTTTTTTTCATCGAAATGTAATACACATTTCATTATTCCCCCCAAAAGACATTATTTTAGTTGAATTTAAAGCAATGATTATGTGGGGGACTATTCATTCAATTTCCCATCATCGCATTTGATGCAAAGTAAAATGAACTGTTCTAAACACACTTTCATCCAGAGACAGCATAAAACCTTTTCATAATGATGCTGAATTTGTCAACGATCATACCATGTTGAAAACACCGGTTCTCGTCCGATCACCGAAGTTAAGCAACATCGGGCGCGATCAGTACTTAGATGGGTGACCGCTTGGGAACGTCGCGTGTCGTTGGCATCTTCTTTTTTTTTCTTTCACAAATCGTTTTTTTTTCATCGAAATGTAATACACATTTCATTATTCCCCCCAAAAGACATTATTTTAGTTGAATTTAAAGCAATGATTATGTGGGGGACTATTCATTCAATTTCCCATCATCGCATTTGATGCAAAGTAAAATGAACTGTTCTAAACACACTTTCATCCAGAGACAGCATAAAACCTTTTCATAATGATGCTGAATTTGTCAACGATCATACCATGTTGAAAACACCGGTTCTCGTCCGATCACCGAAGTTAAGCAACATCGGGCGCGATCAGTACTTAGATGGGTGACCGCTTGGGAACGTCGCGTGTCGTTGGCATCTTCTTTTTTTTTCTTTCACAAATCGTTTTTTTTAATCGAAATGTAATACACATTTCATTATTCCCCCCAAAAGACATTATTTTAGTTGAATTTAAAGCAATGATTATGTGGGGGACTATTCATTCAATTTCCCATCATCGCATTTGATGCAAAGTAAAATGAACTGTTCTAAACACACTTTCATCCAGAGACAGCATAAAACCTTTTCATAATGATGCTGAATTTGTCAACGATCATACCATGTTGAAAACACCGGTTCTCGTCCGATCACCGAAGTTAAGCAACATCGGGCGCGATCAGTACTTAGATGGGTGACCGCTTGGGAACGTCGCGTGTCGTTGGCATCTTCTTTTTTTTTCTTTCACAAATCGTTTGTTTTTTTAATCGAAATGTAATACACATTTCATTATTCCCCCCAAAAGACATTATTTTAGTTGAATTTAAAGCAATGATTATGTGGGGGACTATTCATTCAATTTCCCATCATCGCATTTGATGCAAAGTAAAATGCACTGTTCTAAACACACTTTCATCCAGAGACAGCATAAAACCTTTTCATAATGATGCTGAATTTGTCAACGATCATACCATGTTGAAAACACCGGTTCTCGTCCGATCACCGAAGTTAAGCAACATCGGGCGCGATCAGTACTTAGATGGGTGACCGCTTGGGAACGTCGCGTGTCGTTGGCATCTTCTTTTTTTTTCTTTCACAAATCGTTTTTTTTTTCATCGAAATGTAATACACATTTCATTATTCCCCCCAAAAGACATTATTTTAGTTGAATTTAAAGCAATGATTATGTGGGGGACTATTCATTCAATTTCCCATCATCGCATTTGATGCAAAGTAAAATGAACTGTTCTAAACACACTTTCATCCAGAGACAGCATAAAACCTTTTCATAATGATGCTGAATTTGTCAACGATCATACCATGTTGAAAACACCGGTTCTCGTCCGATCACCGAAGTTAAGCAACATCGGGCGCGATCAGTACTTAGATGGGTGACCGCTTGGGAACGTCGCGTGTCGTTGGCATCTTCTTTTTTTTTCTTTCACAAATCGTTTTTTTTTCATCGAAATGTAATACACATTTCATTATTCCCCCCAAAAGACATTATTTTAGTTGAATTTAAAGCAATGATTATGTGGGGGACTATTCATTCAATTTCCCATCATCGCATTTGATGCAAAGTAAAATGAACTGTTCTAAACACACTTTCATCCAGAGACAGCATAAAACCTTTTCATAATGATGCTGAATTTGTCAACGATCATACCATGTTGAAAACACCGGTTCTCGTCCGATCACCGAAGTTAAGCAACATCGGGCGCGATCAGTACTTAGATGGGTGACCGCTTGGGAACGTCGCGTGTCGTTGGCATCTTCTTTTTTTTTTCTTTCACAAATCGTTTTTTTTTCATCGAAATGTAATACACATTTCATTATTCCCCCCAAAAGACATTATTTTAGTTGAATTTAAAGCAATGATTATGTGGGGGACTATTCATTCAATTTCCCATCATCGCATTTGATGCAAAGTAAAATGCACTGTTCTAAACACACTTTCATCCAGAGACAGCATAAAACCTTTTCATAATGATGCTGAATTTGTCAACGATCATACCATGTTGAAAACACCGGTTCTCGTCCGATCACCGAAGTTAAGCAACATCGGGCGCGATCAGTACTTAGATGGGTGACCGCTTGGGAACGTCGCGTGTCGTTGGCATCTTCTTTTTTTTTCTTTCACAAATCGTTTTTTTTTCATCGAAATGTAATACACATTTCATTATTCCCCCCAAAAGACATTATTTTAGTTGAATTTAAAGCAATGATTATGTGGGGGACTATTCATTCAATTTCCCATCATCGCATTTGATGCAAAGTAAAATGAACTGTTCTAAACACACTTTCATCCAGAGACAGCATAAAACCTTTTCATAATGATGCTGAATTTGTCAACGATCATACCATGTTGAAAACACCGGTTCTCGTCCGATCACCGAAGTTAAGCAACATCGGGCGCGATCAGTACTTAGATGGGTGACCGCTTGGGAACGTCGCGTGTCGTTGGCATCTTCTTTTTTTTTTCTTTCACAAATCGTTTTTTTTTCATCGAAATGTAATACACATTTCATTATTCCCCCCAAAAGACATTATTTTAGTTGAATTTAAAGCAATGATTATGTGGGGGACTATTCATTCAATTTCCCATCATCGCATTTGATGCAAAGTAAAATGCACTGTTCTAAACACACTTTCATCCAGAGACAGCATAAAACCTTTTCATAATGATGCTGAATTTGTCAACGATCATACCATGTTGAAAACACCGGTTCTCGTCCGATCACCGAAGTTAAGCAACATCGGGCGCGATCAGTACTTAGATGGGTGACCGCTTGGGAACGTCGCGTGTCGTTGGCATCTTCTTTTTTTTTCTTTCACAAATCGTTTTTTTTTTCATCGAAATGTAATACACATTTCATTATTCCCCCCAAAAGACATTATTTTAGTTGAATTTAAAGCAATGATTATGTGGGGGACTATTCATTCAATTTCCCATCATCGCATTTGATGCAAAGTAAAATGCACTGTTCTAAACACACTTTCATCCAGAGACAGCATAAAACCTTTTCATAATGATGCTGAATTTGTCAACGATCATACCATGTTGAAAACACCGGTTCTCGTCCGATCACCGAAGTTAAGCAACATCGGGCGCGATCAGTACTTAGATGGGTGACCGCTTGGGAACGTCGCGTGTCGTTGGCATCTTCTTTTTTTTTCTTTCACAAATCGTTTGTTTTTTTAATCGAAATGTAATACACATTTCATTATTCCCCCCAAAAGACATTATTTTAGTTGAATTTAAAGCAATGATTATGTGGGGGACTATTCATTCAATTTCCCATCATCGCATTTGATGCAAAGTAAAATGAACTGTTCTAAACACACTTTCATCCAGAGACAGCATAAAACCTTTTCATAATGATGCTGAATTTGTCAACGATCATACCATGTTGAAAACACCGGTTCTCGTCCGATCACCGAAGTTAAGCAACATCGGGCGCGATCAATACTTAGATGGGGTGACCGCTTGGGAACGTCGCGTGTCGTTGGCATCTTCTTTTTTTTTCTTTCACAAATCGTTTTTTTTTCATCGAAATGTAATACACATTTCATTATTCCCACAAAAAGACATTATTTTAGTTGAATTTAAAGCAATGATTATGTGGGGGACTATTCATTCAATTTCCCATCATCGCATTTGATGCAAAGTAAAATGAACTGTTCTAAACACACTTTCATCCAGAGACAGCATAAAACCTTTTCATAATGATGCTGAATTTGTCAACGATCATACCATGTTGAAAACACCGGTTCTCGTCCGATCACCGAAGTTAAGCAACATCGGGCGCGATCAGTACTTAGATGGGTGACCGCTTGGGAACGTCGCGTGTCGTTGGCATCTTCTTTTTTTTTCTTTCACAAATCGTTTTTTTTAATCGAAATGTAATACACATTTCATTATTCCCCCCAAAAGACATTATTTTAGTTGAATTTAAAGCAATGATTATGTGGGGGACTATTCATTCAATTTCCCATCATCGCATTTGATGCAAAGTAAAATGAACTGTTCTAAACACACTTTCATCCAGAGACAGCATAAAACCTTTTCATAATGATGCTGAATTTGTCAACGATCATACCATGTTGAAAACACCGGTTCTCGTCCGATCACCGAAGTTAAGCAACATCGGGCGCGATCAGTACTTAGATGGGTGACCGCTTGGGAACGTCGCGTGTCGTTGGCATCTTCTTTTTTTTTCTTTCACAAATCGTTTTTTTTTTCATCGAAATGTAATACACATTTCATTATTCCCCCCAAAAGACATTATTTTAGTTGAATTTAAAGCAATGATTATGTGGGGGACTATTCATTCAATTTCCCATCATCGCATTTGATGCAAAGTAAAATGCACTGTTCTAAACACACTTTCATCCAGAGACAGCATAAAACCTTTTCATAATGATGCTGAATTTGTCAACGATCATACCATGTTGAAAACACCGGTTCTCGTCCGATCACCGAAGTTAAGCAACATCGGGCGCGATCAGTACTTAGATGGGTGACCGCTTGGGAACGTCGCGTGTCGTTGGCATCTTCTT
>NW_026599722.1:0-25000 GCF_029784135.1 Toxorhynchites rutilus septentrionalis
GTTAGTGGATGAGTATAAATATGGATTTTTTATACGAGATATATACGAAATTCAACTCTTTTGAACTTGTTGGTGATCCTGAATAGAACCGAGGCGTCCGTGTTCGGGAACACATATTCCGTTCACCAAAAATGCAAGCGAGTAAAAAAGTACTCACAGCTTGCAGGTATCTGATATGACGATTTCCCTAGGCGCTTTGATTTCAGTTCAGACCGGCGACAGAAAAGAAATGTGATTGGGAGAGAAGAACATAATGCATAGTTGACATGAGGATGGTATGTCACATCGCAATTACAACTAAATGGATTTTTGAAAGACTGACTGACTTGTTGAATTATAGAGACTTCAAACTTTATCAGTTCATTCGTCTCTAGCCCTAAAAAAAGGTGAAGCGGACAACTCAATTCAAACTCCTTCTCCAGCTGCCTTAACAAAAACACTTCATTGTCGTTCGATGCTTCTCAGCAGACCGTTTCTATTGAAATGTTAACGAAAAATGTCTATGTCTATTGTATATTAAACGATGTTTATTGTATATTCAACGAAAATCTGTTGAAATGGATTTCCGAGTGGGCGCCATCTTATATACAGATATGTGTGATTTCAATAACCTGTTTTTACAGCAAATTTCAAGCAAGCAAGTTTTTTTGGAGCAGAATTATTAACGCTCAAAGAAGGAATTAATCCCTTCTCGAAATACTCAGCACAAATAATACCCCTACTAATTTGAAACGATGATCGAATGCGGCGTACACAAATTATTTTATAATTGCTGCATTTATCAATCTGGTTTCTTTGGTATGGTGAAATATCCTCTACACCATATCGAGCATTTCGTATTTTACACTATCAAATCAATAGTCAGTGGCATTCATCTGCATCGAATTATCATATAGCGAATTCGTTTTCGTTCAGTTTCAACCCCAGTGCCACACTAACTGCTGTCAAAACGTTTTTTTATTCACTCAGTTTCGCACTCAGTGTCGCAGTTCGCCCCGAAAGCTGTTAGTTTCGCACTGAGATGTTTCACGGGTTGGCACTCGGGTTCACCAATACAACTATACTGAACTGTCAAGTTTCGAGTATTGTTTTGGAAAATCTGAAGACTATGAAAATGGAAAACCTGCTGCTTTTGTTTTTGTATTATTGGAATCGTAATCCGATTCGGATTCTGATTTTGAAAAGTATATTCGAGTAGACAGCATTAAGCTACGTGTTCTTTCATTGGGAGGCGGAAATAATGATGGATATTCAGGTGGAATAAACCTGCTTTCAAAATCAAAATTATGAATAAAAATTTACTTTAACGTATCAAATATTTATTTCATGTGATGAAATAAGAGGTTTTTCCGATGTCGCAGAAACACATTGAACGAAAACTGTATCTAATGATGATTTTATATTATAATAGTAATTTTTTGTGGAACAAACAGGAAATGCATCGACAAATGGTTAAGTGAGTGTCAGAACTACATGTGTTAGGGAATCAAACAATATGAAGTAAAAATTTTCATTCAAACTTTTATATTTGTACACTGCACTTGGCCCTTCTGATCTGATAGTGAATAATTTACCTCCCAAGCACTAATATCGTCACCAGACGTCGACACTGTACATTTGTCGTAGCAAATATAAACAAATCAGACTATATAACGCACACCAACAAACCACCGCATTCGTGAAACTGAAAACGTTTTTTTATTACAGAGTCAATTTGGCACTGACTCAGTTTTAAAAACGAATTCGCTAAATAGATGCATCGCTTTCCCCTGAATGCACCGCTCAGTTTGTTCAGTTCAGTTGTGTGAGCGAGATCATCCTCATGCCACATCGCGATTACAACTGAATGGATTTTCGAGCGGGCGCCAGCTTATATATAGATTTGTGTGATTTCAATAGCTTGTTTTTGAAGCAATTTTTAAGCTATTGAAAAAAGTTTTTGGATCAATAATTAGCAAGCATATGACGCGTAGACATTTTATCTTTCGAATGAAGAGAATATCATACCATTTCGTTTAGTTGGTTAGGAGGAATTAACGTTCAAAATCTTGTCGTTCCGGGGTAACGCTCTCGTTTTCGAAACTTTGAAATTACACCCCAGTATAGAAATGACAGACGTAGTCCTACGTCAAAGGAAACGATAAATTATCTGCATTTTGAGATAAAAACATTTTTCGTCTCTTCAACCAATCCCGAGATAAACCTGGTTTTGTGATTCCGGATTCTATAAATGACTTTATAGTATTCAAACGTCTTAGATGAACGGAATTGGGGTGCATTCTTCTTTTTTTTCGCTGGATAAAGTGTGATACTTACTGGTAACAGTGTCGCTCGCCCTGCACCTTGCGCAGAATGTTGACCCGGTAGTAGTACCGAAGCGCACGGGACATCTTGTCGTAGTTCATCGAGAGGTGGTTCTTCTGCTTTCCCCACAGCTTGGCCAGCCCAGCGGGGTCTACAATTTTGAACACGCCCGTATCGCGGCACTTCCACGCGATGTAGCTGCTGTACCGCTGCGACGGGTCGTTCAGCAATTGCTGCAAGAAATCCCACAACAGCCTGCCATCTGGTGGTGGTGGTGAAGGAGAAGAAAAGGGCAAATTAGTAATTTTCACGTGGATCGGAAGATTCTCGGACTTACTAGTATTGGGTTCGGGTCCTTCTGGGAAGAACTCACGCTTAACGGGAAGAAACGCTCCGGGCGTAGTTGGCGTTGACGATGACCCGTTGGGGGATGAGCTAGCAGGTGGTGACAGTGTTGCAGGCTTCAAGCTGAGTGGATGTCCGTTCGAGTTGACGGAGCCCGACAGGCTCAAGGATGGCCGTTCACCGTTCGAGCCACTGTTGGTGGAGCTGACCGAGTTGTTACTGATCGTGTTACTACTGTTGGCATTACCGGAGCTGCTACTGCTGCTGGAGTTGTTCAGCAAAGAAGACACTGGATACTGAAGGCTCTTGGTGTCGAGCAGCTGCAGCTGGCCCAGGTGTTGCGTTTCCTTGGAGATTGGTGTCAGCGGAGGGCTCTGATTGTGCTGGGGATGGAGCAGCGGAAGTTTGCTGTCGGGGTGTGACAAAGGTAATGGGTGGTATCCGGCGGTCGAATTGTCCTCATCGGAGTCCGAATGATTGCTGCTGCTTCCACCGGAGCTACTGTTCTGCGTGTGACTACTGCTTCCGGATGACTTCTGGAACACATTCTGGAGCTGCTCTTGGTGGCTTTGGGGTGGGCTACCGGCTTGTGAATCAATCGACGGAGCCGGACTGAGCGTCACCGAATTGGATGCCGCCATGAACTGCTGCAGGTGGGAACTGTGGAAGAACGGACTATCGGGCGGTGCCAACGCACTCCAGTTCGGAGTGGGCGGATGGCTGTGGGGCGATAGTGGATAGCGACTGGTTGGGGTCACCGGACTGCTCGGGAGATGGCGATGAAGCGTTTGAGCGTCGCGAATTAACATCTGGAGGACATTGTGCAGGACGTCTCCCGCACCCGGGCAACGCTCGGCAAGATCGTTTTTCGTTAGCACACAAATGGCCTTTCCGTTCATCTGGAACAGATCCAAGTCAAACTTGGGCAGGTCGAATTCACGCTCGCAGAAGCGCAGAAACACGGCAACCTCATCGCGACCCCAGATGCGGGGGTCTGTGTTCAACTGCGGGGGCAACTGTGTCTTGAGATCGGCCAGCGGACTCGGTGGCGCCGGTGGGTATCGCCACAGCAAATCCGATCCCCAGATGCCGAGGGGAGCGGGTGGGTTCAAGGGCGAAAGTGGAATTGGTAACAGCTTCATTGTTGTTGCGGCTGTTGCTGCCGATGTGTTATGACGAAAGTGATGATGACGTTGCGGTCACTTGTGGTGATCACTCGTTTCGTTTCTGAAAGTAAAATAAGAAGACGATGGGAAATTAGTATTATAAGTGGTTCGTGTCGGTACAGGGAGAAACTTGTTCTATGACGGAGTGATTTTCTCACATAACGCGGTCCAGTTCTCCGTTGCCAGCAAAAGGTCATAATTTCATTATTCCAACAGAGGGGGAAGGGAATCCGGGAAATGAGGACTGTCTCGAGGTGATCTCTACCTCGTCCCGTGTGTGTATTTTGTCTGAGCGTTGCGAGATAGAGGATGGGAAGGAGGATGTGGATAGAACGGACCAACAACAGCAGCGGCAGCAAAGTGCTTCGCATGAATCGGTCACGGTAGGAGGTGCACGGTGCGAATGTGTGTATGCCAACTGGAGCGGGTAGGCCAGAACCGTTCACTGGATGTTCGCCTGGCAGCGCACACACAAGGAGGGGGTGCGACGAGAAGAGAGCATACGTCCGAAGAGATGAAGTGTATTCAAATAACATCCGCTAGTTCAGGTTTTCAGCGGAAATTGATTTTTTTTTATGATATGTATAAAAATATTTCTCAGCTTCGTTCTTTCTTGGCTGCGCGCTTTTGGAATGATGGAGAGGTACAAACCACAGCGCGTGGTATTGGAAGTAGAAAGTAGGACGGAGGGCGCGCTTCAGGAGAAGTTGTGAGCAGCAGAAGAAGTAAAAAGGCTGTTCGGGCGCGGGGGAAGCATCTCGCGGCGTGCCTGACCGTGTGGAAGAGGTGCCCAGGTGCCGCTTCTCTCCTTGCTGTGTTCCTTTTCTGTTAATTATTTTTTCATCATTTCTTTTTAAACAAAAAAGCACTGGCACTGCGGTGGCGGTGGCAGTGGCGGCGGCGGCAAACGCCGCATTCATCCGAGAAGAGAATCTTCAAGCGATCGTTTGTTTTGGGGAGGGGACAAAAAAGGGTAAATATTTGTTCGTAGATACGTAGCGCGATATGCGTAGATACCCGATTCGGTCAATCAATTACCAGAAGAAATTTTCCATAACATAGTAAAGCAGGACGAAAGGATTAAATATCCGGCTCTTGTCAAACATCGAACCCACGAGAGAAAACATGAATAATCAATGCCGTGACAGTCCGGGGTTAACATGTGCTCCGTTAAAATCGCTTCCCGACACGAAACGAAGGCACGCAGGTGCGTTCACGCATCACCCCCCGCAGTGGGTCTCAAAATGCTCCTCCGCGAGATCCCAAAAATCAGTGTATGCGACGAGGGGTACACGACGACTTCGAAACGCGGTCGCTGTCCACAGGCAGGCACCGGCAATACGGATGGACCGTGGAATGAGGTTCATGTACGCTTCATTAGTTCCTTCATCTCCCTTCCTCCCCGGTCGTACGAATGGACGGACGGATGGATGGATGGTCTGTAGTAGTAGCCACGATTAAAGGACGGAGGGAACACATTTTTGTCTTGCTTCTTGTTTTCTTTTCTTCTCTTCATCCTCTCGCTTCTCGATCTCTCTTCCTGTTTTCTTTTGCCTGTTGCGTACGGTACGCGGCTAGCTAGAACCTGATTGCGGCGCGGAGGCAGGAGCTCGCGATGACTTGTGGTAATTTTATGTTTTCGTTATGTTGGGAGTATTATTTCTTTTCTCGCCCGGTTCACGGGAAGTGAAACTTAATGTATGTTTGAAGGGAAGCAGCAGCGAACAGAAAGGAAAAAAAAGAAAAGATTCTCGGGAGATGAGAAGATGAGGAAAGCGAACGGACCGACCGACCGACCGTTCACAGAAAGCGAATAACCGGTTTAAACGGAAACTAAAATGATATTATAAATAAAGTTCATAAAGTTTTATTCATCAGCTTTTCCTGTTTCATGTTCCGCTGGACCGCTGGAGTGGCGCACCATGGTGCTCCTGGCCGAGCAGGCCGAAGATGTCAGTGGCATTCGATTTAATTAGCCCCTACGATATTGAGGAGCAACCGCCAAACGTGCAGGTACGAGAATGGAGGTAGGTTGCCACTGAAAACACACAATCAGGCCAAGCAAGACCATTAAAAACATTGTTGTGGCCGACGACGTGCGGCGCAGCGCAACTGTAAATTTAAATCGCCGCCTCCAAGGACCAGCCTGTCATGTCCAGCGCTAAGTGTGTGGTGAGCGGGAAGGCATATCGGACAGCAGCAGAAGCAGCAGCTTCTTCCACTTCTGCTGGTTCTTCTTTGGCAGCGGCATTTGCGACAATGCTTCCGCGTTTCGCAAACTGCTGCTTCGCAGTTAGAGCAATCGACAGAATAAATAGGAATCGATTTGATTTGCGTAGCAGTTGCGGCGTCGCGGATCGGAATCGGGGTGATTAATTAGTCATGCGGAAAATGCGCAGGGTAGTAACACACACACACATATATACACAAGATGAATCGCTCTCGCTCTAGCATCGACAATTCGTTTATCAATTACTCTTGTTCTTGTGCTTCTGTTTAAACTACTCGCCCCCGGATGCTCCTCCTGACGGTGAGTGTACCGATTTGTTTATGTAAATACCACTCTTTTATTTTATTAGATTCTAAACAGTACATTTTTATTTCCTGGATTGAGAGATGGCTGAGTGGAAAGTTTGCGTCATCGCGAACCGGGTGGGCGTCTCGATTTAAAGTAGTGTAAACCTTTCAGGGCTTCCTGTTTCGCACACAGATGGATGCTGTAGCGAACCGGGAACTCAAGTGCGTACGCCGGACACAGGATAGTCTTTGTTTTCAACAGAGTCTCTAGAGTCTCTTTTTTTACATAAAACGAGGTTCAAAGTCACTTTTCCATCTCTCGTTTGAATTATCTCTCGAAATTAAGTAGCTGATTAGTATAAGTGTATAAACTGACTCTGCTGTTGTTGTTTTTTGTACAGAAAGCGACATGCTTTCGCGCAGTTTGATCCACCCAGCAAACATCAAATCGTATAACTCTCATATATACAACATTATATACCCCATATTTTGGGTGCTGTATGATGCGCCTAGCTAATATTTACATGCAGAACGTCTTCACTGTACGTCGTCATCGCGGGACGATCGAATATGAGTTACTATTGAATGATTTTCCATAGCATGTAGTACGATTTTTTGCAGTGTTATATTGATTGAAATTACACGTTTAGGCAACTCGTGAACTAGAACGCGAACTTGTTCTAGAATACGCGGGACAAGTCGGGGTCCTTTGACGATCAATCCTCCGGCCAGAACGGGAATCGAACATGATACGTGTAACTCGGCCACGAGAGCACAAGTTAGTGTCTCTTACAGCCACTAGATAAAACTTGTTTAGCATTTGAAAACATAATAATAATAAAATGGCCGAGATTCAAATTAATGACCTTTGCATCGATAATCTTGTACACAAGCTGCTTTGCAGTAGCGTTTTGAAAACATTTCTCTGGCATATTATCTAGGTAAATATCGGTGGTTGAACAAAAGTTTCAATTTGGTCTAAATAATCTTTTATACAATGCTCAGCATATCTTTTTCTCAAGCATTCAATGCTGTTGTTCGACTATTATTTCACTGACTACTTTTGTTACAGCTACATTTCTGGCTTAAATTGCGTACGTTCAGCAGCTTCCTTTGGATACAAAAAAGTGATGCATTGATCAACGAATGGAATGTGCTAAAATTGTGCTACCCGAGGCGAGAAGCGCCTAAATGATATCTTTTAGAAAAAATTCTTCCTAAAGAAAGCCTTGTGTGGGGACGAACTATTTAAAATTATCAATCGGGGCAAAATTTCGATCCAAAATTCGGATTTTCAGCGTTAAGTAATTTGTGCACCACGCCTAAACGGCTGCGGGTCAACCAGCAAACGATGGCGGGTTCAATCCCAGGATCCTCCATTGATTGATTGGCCTTCTTTAAGGCTAGAGGTGAATGACCTTCACTGTTTCACCCTTTACGGTCGGAATTAATATCCCTTGAAAGAAATCGTCTTATCTTTCTACGCTAATAATCTTTTGTTTGTACTGATTACCGTTTTGTGTCATTCATAAACGATTCACCGGAACTTGCACAATGAGAATGATTTGCTACTCCCAAGCGTGTGTTCGGTGTGTTGTTTGTGCAATTTCGCTGGTTCGGGTCAATCACGGAGAGCAACTACGAAATGTACAGTCTACCCAAGCTCAAGCTTAAGTACAGTTATGTGTCATTCATAGAATCACTGTATTAATTCGTGAACAGGTCCACTCGACATTAAAATTTGTTCAGAAAAAGGATAAACTGTTCCATGGTTGCATAAAGTATTCAGAATAATTCTTAGTTTTGCTTTACTTTTCCATGGTTTCTTAATTTCATGAATTTGATGAATTCAAAATAAAACGACGAGACGATAATTATTGCGACACTTCCCAAACTCGCGTAATTTTTTTTCATACTAGACTGAAATCACCCAAATTTCGACCAGTTTCTCTCTAGAGTATTTGTTTACATCCGCTCAATTTGGCAGTTGTAAGTGATATTCCGGTCGAGATTTTGCAGTTGTCAGTGAGATTTCGGAAGAAAATCAGCATACCGTTCGTTAAATCATTTCATTCACCCACATGCAAAATTTGGTTTGTCGCCTTGTGCCTTGGGAAAACTGATGATGATGACAGTGGATCATAAGCCGGGAACTGGACGAATACCGAGCCTAATGTATTAACTGTTGTTATTAACGGTGATTGCTCATTTCAAGCGGAATTTGAACATTTCGACGTGGAACTTGGCCAAAAACGATCCGGATATAAAACCGTACAAGGTGCAGAACTTTCTGAATCGGGACGAATACCTACAAAGTGTTGCCAAAACGCGCGACTGCAAAGATAAACGAAGCTGCTAGGAATAATTCATGAGTAAGAACAAGTTAGCAGTGGATGATCGTTTCAAACGGAAGTAGTTGTTATCAATTGCAAATGTCGAGTATTTTACTCAAACTCATTCCAAAACTTAACCGACGTATCTAAGCTGAATTTAATATGTATGCTGAACTACTGTAAAAACTCGAAAATTTCTATTTTCTAGTCACTCAGTTGCTATTAGCCCAAGCAGGAAAAAGATAACATTCGCTGCTTAACAAGATCTGTATATATTTATAAACCAGGACTAACCTTCGAATGTAAAGAAAATTGCAAATATCCTATTAGTCTTCTACGCCAGGTAAACCTTTCTCTTTCTCTCTATCTCACTCTCGAGCTAGAATTTATGAGCCAATCTATTCTGTGTGTTCGATTTAAACAGCACCACCACTTCCTGGTTCTTGGCCGTTGCAAATTGCGATCGAGGAGTGATCGCAAGCAAGCGTGAAATGCGCGAATGCTCGCTGGCTCGTGCGCTTCAGACCTGTAGAACGGGTTCAAGCAGGAAGTGATGTGGTACCTGATTCCTCGATAGGATTTTTCGTCTGTTGTTTTCCACTGTCCAACTTTGGGGTTCTCAACGCCTCCACCTGCGAGCGCGCAGCACTTCCTTCGTCGATAAGTGTCTACTAGATAACTTGGACAGAGCAAAAAAAAAAAAAGAAACCCGGTGGGAACATCAAAACCGATTGTTTAGAACTGACTTAGTTGACGCTCTAATCTCTGGCAAACAGGAATCGCTGTACTGAAGC
Source organism: Toxorhynchites rutilus septentrionalis (assembly GCF_029784135.1). Taxonomy (NCBI): domain Eukaryota; kingdom Metazoa; phylum Arthropoda; class Insecta; order Diptera; family Culicidae; genus Toxorhynchites; species Toxorhynchites rutilus. The sequence goes on from NW_026599722.1 coordinate 9,460, forward strand.
TCTGATAATGCCGGTGGCTTCGCTTGCTCTCGGCCGGCTCATTTGCATATCGCTCGCTTGGGGCGCGCGCGTTTACGTCAGTCGCTCGATGCTCTAAAGCTGTTTGAGTGGAAGCGGAGATTATCATCTCCGGTTGGAAGACAGCAGCAAAAAAGAAATATTTCCTGCAAATAGTCCCGAAATGGTGGCGCGGCTTAGTTATTAACTTCTGATGATGTTTCGCTCCGGGGGGAGATCAGTCATAGCTAATATTTGTGTACATACGAATATATGGACAGTCAGAATGTCGTTTCGGTGTGGCGAATCAAGAAGCGATCTCTCGAAGAAAGGGAATGATATCATCATCCAGAGTGTGATCAAGATGGCGACAAGTTCGCTTGTTCGGGGGTCCACTGAAACCGGACTCTCGATTGAAACCAATTACTCGTTTTGTAGTCGCGTCGCGTCGTCACGGGCACTCGCATAAGCACCACCAAGTCAAGCCAAGCCAACAAGCCGGCACACAAGATTAGAAGAGACCAGTTGGTGCTGCTGTTCACGAATGTGAGTGAAGGAATAGGCAAGAAAAACGTTCATTTCCGCATTGCTTCGCTTCGCGCGTCTCGGGAGACTGTTGGCTGTTGTTTTGCCACACTATTTGTTATTATTTATTTCGCTCGATGAATATTCTAAATTGAAATGTCAAATGGTGCCCCCGCCGCCGTCGGTTGCAATCTCCCAGCGGTTCATGATGGGAATTTCCTGGCTCTCAAATCTCCACCGAAACCGACGACGAGGCACTGCTGCTTGATGTAAAGCTATTTGAGAGATTTTATCTCCCCTATTATCTCACGTCTCTCCGCTGCAGCAGCTGTTGATGCTGCTGCGGCTAATACTTTGATTTTTCCTTCCTCGCCTCCGCACACACAAACACCGTCGGACAACGGCTCGTTTGCCTCTTATTTCAATAATAAATTTTATTATGTAGGTATATATGTTATTTAATGCCGTTTTTCCTCACTGCTCCGCTCAAGTACTCGGCGTTCACAACTGCTTACGAGCCCGGGTGTTCGATTCCGACTCGGAGATAGGTTGTGTTTACAAAAGCGATGCGAAGCTGTGCGAGGCGACACGTTACGTCAGTGTGCAATGCGCTGCACAAACCAGCGAAGGGTAGGAGATTTGGGGGAAGGTATTGTTTCTCAACGCTCAACCCTCCAATGGGCTTGCTGCTGCTGCTGCTTGCTTGTAGGCCAGTTACATCATTTCACTTTTTTTCTCGCCACCACCACCACCATCACCATTCAATAGTGTCACGCTTTTGGGTTCCTAGTGCATAACATACCCCTCCGCGCCTCCCGCGCTCAGGGAATCGATGAAGAAACGAAAGAAAGCAAACTGCGAAAGTCGGTCAAAATTTTAAATTCATAATGTGATTAAGTAATAGTAATGCCGTCGACAGCGTCGGGTAACAACTCTTTTCTTTCGCTTCCCCCTTTCTTCTTGCTACTCGCGCGGTTTGTGTTCATTAGGTTTTCCGTTGCACATAATCAGAGACCTCCTCTCACTCTTCCTTCTGTGGGGTGGTGGGCATAACATGTTTTCACATGCACTTGTGGCCCAAATTAGTCATATTCAATCTGGTTGGCTGGCGGCTTGATGAATCACCCCTTGTTGCGAATCCGCGTGTGAGGCTGCGTGTCACCACCACGCAATGTTGTGTAACGTCCGGTAACGGTTGGGCTACCGAGAAACGGGTCATAATCACCGTCCAGTTAATGTCGCATCGATACAGACCCGATACAGGCCACCGCTTTAAAGCGGGGATAAATAAACTGCTTTTTCCGCCGCACTTTGTCGCTTTCACCTCCCTCTTCCGGCCCAATTCCGAACACAGTGAACGACAGAACCAGGAGAGTGTACGTACGGCCGAAGACTATCAACGATTCAATGTCATTGCCATTCGATTTAATACCCATCCATCTTTCGCGCTCCCGCTACAGCGCGCAGTTATCCACCGGAAAAGCATCAGTTTGGCGTTCGAAACAAGAAACGACGATCTACTGCTGCTGCCGTGCTGCTTAGCTTTCTCGTCTCAACCATCGTCACTTCTGGTCGGATGAATATCGTGCGCTCCTCTCCCTGGACCCGGGCCGTGCAAAGCGAAGCGGAGGAGACAACAGCGCGTTAATCACGTGTAAGCGGAATTTCTCTGTCTTCCCAAGAGAGGAGTCACAGCCGATTCAAAGTATTTTATCGCGATCGGCGGCTGCGGCAAGGTTTCTATCGCCGGTATCTGTCGTCCCTTTTTCAGTCAGTCAGTTAGTACTTCCTTCTCCTAGATTTCTACCGACCGAAGTGGAACGGGTTCGGAACTGTGTTCCTCGGAAAAGGTGACATTTGGAGTCATAGGGAGGAACCATCGATCTATAATTTTCAGTGGTTTTTGGGTGGGGCTGTTTGATCTTACCACTCAGGAATACAATCGATATCCTTCTCGACATAAAGTTTATGTATCTCAAAAATGATTTCGAAATTGTTTTCGTGAAAGGAAATCATATAGCGTCGAACCTCTAGAAGCTTTCGAATGGTCTGCACATCGAAAATTTAAACACACTTCAAGCTTCAAGTAGATTTGAAGAGCAGCTTGAGAGGATTAATTTGGTTGATCAAAACAATAAAGTTAATTATAACTTTTTGGGAGAAAAATAGCGTGAACTACTAAAAATCACTAAATTTATACTTTTTTTTTTAAAGAACGTTTCACGTCACGTTTTCATAAAATAGTTTTAAGGTCAAAAATGATTTATGCTGCGAACGGGTTTTGAGAATTTTCACACCAATCGCATCGGTAATTCTCTAAGATATATTGCAATTACCTAAACCGTAAGTGATTTAGATTGATGAAAACTAGGAGTACCTTCATCTTAAGGTAAAAGGTATGTGTTCTGTACATTTTCTGTTACATTCTAGAATAATATCCGAAGTAATAATCAAGCGAACTGAATGAACAATTTTGCAATCCTACGTCAAATGTGCGGTTGTGTCTGTTTTTTTGACTTCTGAAACTTGACAAATTCTTGATAACTGGGCAATGGTGAAAGTGGGTAGGTCTCATTTTTGTGCATCATTCGGGCAGCGTCGAAAATATTGATAATTTTTCGAAACGATCCATGAATTGATCTATTTTTTCCTTTTTTTCGAACCGGATATTCAGCTAGACCGGGTTTCATCTATCAAAATATTTGTTAGCCAGTTTCATGTATTCGTTGATCACATTCCCACCTTTTTTCTCATTACAATGTGACCATTAATCAATTGCATTCGATGCCGATCACCTTGGATTGCTTCAATTGGCTTTAACAGCTTTTAATATAAGAGCAATAGTAGCTCTTCACGATTTTTTGGGCTACAATAAATAACCTATCTTTTACCCTCAGGCTCATTTCAAAATAAAGAATAACTGTATTATGCAGACACAAACTTACTAATATTATTTGTGTAGCTTTGTTGATTTACACACGGGTGTTTGTAGTTTGAAGCCATCTACTAGATATTGACGGAAGTAAAGCAGTATCTTGGAATGCGTAAATGTCAGGGTACACCTTTAGTCATTCACTCATTTTACGGAATTCGATCGAATTACACGACCCAATCGAAATCGATTTTCGCATTTTGAAACCTTGTGACAAACCTGTCTTGAATCAGAACAAACGTCAAAATAATCCATCCGTATAGGCAGTTTTAACCCTTTGCGTTCGTATGTCTGCTCTCAGCCACCAAAGCAAGGAATCATACTTAATACTTTATCCAACCATATGTAATAGTGTACACTTTTTCTAAACGACTTTTAAAGTCTAGTGAACTTGAGCACGATCCAATCACAAGCGATATTCAGTGTGTTCTTTGAACAATTTCGTTCGTTCAGGTCAATCACGGAGAGCAACTACGAAGTGTATAGTCTACACATGTTCAGGCTACAGCTTGAGAGTGTATCTAGAAACAAACATTTTCACCCATAGGGAACACTGAACTGTTTGACAGCGACACCATCTTTTCTTAAAGTTTTTGTTGAATGTTTGGCGAATTTCGTTAATGTAGATGTTTTTCATTGATGGACTATGTTGATGTTATTAAACAAAAATCGTGAATCCATCAGGGAATGACTGAGCCACAAGCAATAGAAATTGGACAATTTTCACGACGCGATCGATTCCGTTTTTCAATTTGTATCTCCAATATGTTCCCGTAGGATGTACTAATACGTCAAAACCTTACACGTATAGTCCAAGTTAGGTGATCGTCTGATTCCGTTGATTTCGAGGATGTATTTGTGATGGAATTTGACAACTTTGGACCACTTTTTATTGGCTTTCCAAGCTTAGAGTTGGTTCATTGTTTAAAGATCGCTTGGCCCAATTATATAACGTCACCGGATGTAGAAAGTTAGACATCGATTGGAACGCTCCTCAAAACCACAAGACTGGCAGCAGTTGAAGTTGAAGACAAGTGATCACTCACTCACAAGTGCTGTTCTCACCTTTACTCACCGCGGGAACGAACCGAGCGCGCGCAGGCAGGAAATTGCCCGGTTCACGTTTTCGGACCGGAATTAATTAGTGGCCATTAATATCGACGAACAAGTCTCGCCGAAGAATTTTCGCTCGTTTACGACATTCTCTTCCTCCGTGCGCCAACCAACTTGATACCGATGGGTGTGTGTGTATGTGTTGTGTGTGACCAGTTTTCGATGCGTATCTGGGTGTGCTGTTGATAACTACACCAAACCTGTGGTATGCTAATTAGTGAGACTCTGGTAAGGGGGTTTTCCGGTGCCTCCGGTTGTCGAGTTTTTCGGGCGCATTTGGCTGCCTTGAAGCGTTTGTCTTCCTTTTCGCCACTCGGGCGAGGAACAGCAAACGGAAAAGGTGAATAAAATTTAATATTTCAATTTTCCATCCCAACCATTTCTCCACCGGAGATAGTTAGGTGATGGTTAGGAGATTTGCTTTCGGTTTTTTCTCCGTCTCATTTAATTAGCTTGACGGTCCATTTAAAATAATAACCAACTTTTTCGACTGTGTCTCTTTTCGAGTTGATTGTTTTGAAAATAATTGCACGCCGTTCTACACGTTCTCAACCTACGGTCGGTCGCATCGCATCACCGGGACACACACGCCGAAGGAAAGAGATCAAAAATCAATTTCGCCAATTTATACCATCAACCGGATATTACTCTTACTAAATCTATAAATACTCCGACTCCCATCTCCGGTTGGGGCACGACAAAAACGAGCGCACACGTTTCCGCCTCCCAGAAATTCCCTTCCGGAATTGGAGCAGCTCACGGGGGGATTTCCGTATCAACAAATGTATCGCTCTGGCAGGATAGCGTGTGTGTGTGTGTGTGTGTGTGTGTGAGTGCGCGCCGTTTTCTGTTGTTTCGCTCGCTGTCTGCCCACGCCGCGCGTTTGTATACTGTGTTTTTTTTTTCTGCACGCTTATTTATAGAGTCGCGGGTGCGGACGTTGTTATTTGTCCACGTATGGCTCCAAATCAATATATTTATGAAGCGTTTATTGCCGGTAGTACCCCCATCGCACAATGTTAACGATACGGCGGCGGAAAAACGAACGAATGTGCATTTATGGTGCCTTTTTCCTGATAGTCACCCCGGAATCGACCACCAACCCTTTAATTTCCATACCAATGCGTGTGATCAATCCCCCGATAGCACCACATCATGGGCTGACGCGGCGTCCATAACGTAACGCTGCGTAACGCGCGTGATACCACAGACGAATCAGGGCAAGAGGAAAATGGCCATCTAATTAAAATTCCTTTCTAAGGCGAATGAGGTAGCGAGATGGAGGACGCGAGCCCTCGCTGATGGATGTGAATGGGGGCTGGATAGCCGAAAAATTGCCCCCAGAAGAAGAGGAAAAACCCTCAAATGAAACAAAACAAAGCAAACGAGAAGGTCCATCATCCGTGGCTGAAGAAGACGACGACAACGGCGACGGCGGACGCAAGAGACACGAACACATTCGGTCGAGGTCAAATTGCAAATAAGTTATTTCCGGCTTCACGTACGTGAACGAATAAGACCTGAGGAGCACATGGGCAAAAGTGAGCGCGAGTGAAGGGGAGTGCGTGAGGAAGAGTTATAAATGGCTCCGTGCGCGTTTGTTTGTGTGTGTGCGTTTGTGTATGTATGCATTGTACCTTTTAAGTGCGCTCAGCTGTTGCGTTCCGGTTAAGGGGGAGGGGGGGATGACCCAACGGTGGTGTAGGGGAGCACTCATTCTTACGAAACTGCCAACCAACACAGTACATCTCGGAGCCGTTTCTTCTCTCGCGCTCGCGCGCTCCCCTGTTGTGTGCGAGTTGGAGAGTTCGAATTTGAGTCGTTGCGAGAGTCGCGAGAAACAGCGCGCCTCAAACGGTACACACCGAAAACAAAAAAGACAAATGGTAGGCAAAAGGAAAACAGCGCCATGCCGGTGTGTTGGCGAAGGGAGCAACAACTTGCCGTCGCCGCCGGAGGAGAGAAGAGCCAAAATTTCCGTGCGAGAAACTTACAACAGCCTACTGAGTCGCGTTGTTGCAATGTGAATCAGGGGGGGGTGGGATGGCTAAGGAGGTTTACGTAAGACAGTGCTGAGTCAAAAACAAGGAAAAAAGCACGCGAAATTCGCACGTTTTGCGACTGTGTGTGAGAGACGAACGCGCGCGCGGCTGGACTTGTGGGCTCACGGATGAGAGACCGAGCGCGTGGAAGGAGGAAGTGACACGAAGACCGGGCACCATCCACAATCCGAGTCGAGCCGATACAGTATGTGTATCGCACGAGTAGGTGAAGGCGGAAGCGCTACAGGAGAATGAATAATTTACTTTTGAATTAGCAAATTTGCCCATTAGCGTGTGTTTTGTTGGCCAAGTGGTGGCGATCCAAGAAGACGACGATATTCAGGAAAAGAATGGTACCGTGCGAGAAGAGACAACAACGAACAAGGAAGGTAGGAAGTAGAACAACATGGCTTACGGGTCAGAATCCAAGTGTGCCCGGAAGGACCCCATAGAGGATGTTCGTTTGTGCGCCGTCATTGTTACTGTCTGCGTCAATTGGCGTGTTGTTTTGTTTCAGAGATTTGACATTTACTTACGTGGGGACAGGTCTGGTCTGGTATAATGATATCATCATTAGCAAGCAGGAAGATGGCCCACGTAAAAAAGGAGAACTATGAATACTAATTGTTGCTCCGCGCGCAATTCGTTACGGTTGGGAGCGAAGGGAGCGGCGGCACGGTAAGCTGAAGCTGCGAGCGCGAAAGAGAGTGTGCGAAGAATGCAGACACGGAAATATGAGTCGCAGTTTGCGGCTTAAAAATAACTGCTCGTAGGAACCGGACTGGAAAATTCAGATGATTCACGTTCTTGCACCGCGAGATCTTTTGCTGTGTGTTGCGCCTGTTTTTACCCATGTTTTAATGGCAACAGGAAGTGCACTCGGCGGAGAACGAGTTCGAACTTGATGTGTGTGATGGAATGTGAGCGAACCGAGCCGAGCAGATAAAAGCAAGAGCGACGCGCGAGGGAGGAAGCACAGTTATTCTGCGGGAGTGCTCGTCTTTTCAAGACATTTTAATGGTACTGAAGTAACTGAGCGATTAGCATATACGCCACCGGGAAATGCATATCCGGAACGAGAGACCTTTGTCAAGCGCTGCCAGTTATAGAAGCATTTGTGGAACCCATCTACCCACCGAGTATTAAATGCAATATGAATTGCATTTAATACTCGGTGGGTAGATACGAGGAAACGGCGACGTAACGGGATGTAACACCGACTTCCAGCAAGATTCGAACCGTACTTTAATCATCAAGTCTCAATCGTGTCTCGATTCGAGATTTCTGTGTATGGTTGTCATGCGGCTGTCAGGAGTCAATCATCATATTTACACAAAGAGGGAAGAGGAAAAGATTAGCGTGTGCAGAACGAGTGTTGCTGCAGAAACACGTACCACCATTGATTACGTATGCGGAAATCTACACTTTCCGCTGAGCCAAGCCAAACTAAGTTTCTTCTTCCAACGGTTCCGTACGGAGAGGTACAACGAGAGAGAGAGAAACAGAGATAGATAGCGCTAGTTGCACGAATATTTACACAACAATCACGATAAAAATCTATAGAAAAAGTAAACACCACACAAGATTAGTAAACACGTCAACATCTAGGGAGAACAAGCGCGAGCGGACGCGCGGGGCACCGCTTTGGCTACTACACAGCAAGTGCAGTGACAGCGCGACTGACCGCCGTAATCGCGGTCTCTTTCTGTGTGTAGGAAGAGCAACCGGCTTAACTGTAATTCTGTCACAATCGCAGGCACACGGTAAGCACGCATACATGCACAATAAAACCAATCACTGGCAGCGCAGGCAAGTGACTGGTTATCCTTGGATTGGCGGCGATTTCCGTTATTTCAGCCGTATGAATGAGAAGCAGGAACTGTGGTGTCTTTTTGGAGGCACGACACAGCTCTGAGCTCAATCGATAGCCTTCTGTGACACTCGCGAGCGCTCCGGATACAAAATACCACGTGGCTTCGTCTCAATCACAGCGCAACCTGTTGCTCGCAATTGCGAGATGTCACACGGAAGCCATTCAGTCGACTGTCGATTCTAAAAACACAGAAAGTCGATCAGTTCAATGAACCATTCTAATCTAGCGAAGCGAAGGCACGGCGGTAGTGGTTCTAGCTCCTCGCTGTTTTCTCTCTACCTTCGCTAGATTGACAGCCATCTTGTTGGCGACGGGATGATTTTGATTAAATTCCAACCGTTTCTAGTTAGTCTAGCTTCAGGTAGCTCCCTAATTAAGTAAGCCGTGCCACAATGGCAGTGCCTACCCTTCGTGAGATGCACACCGAAATGTACCGCGAAAGCGGAAAAGCTATGATTGTAATTGTTTGCCTCATCATCATCATCATCGCGAGCAAACGCTCTTGTGGAGGCCACCAGATAATTCCAGATGAGGAGCCTTCTCTTCAAACCCTGAAGCGACAAATCGAAGCTCTAGCCAGCTTGCTTTTCAGCTACCCCCATTATCGTCGTCATCAGCCAAAAAACAAGAGTCTAGAATACCTAATCGCCTTGGGTTGCTGCATTCTAGTGTTCAACCAAAAAAAGAAAGAAAGAATGGAAAACAAGAAGCAACACTGGTTTTGAGTGGTGGTCCCTCGTGCGCCCGATCATAGCAGGCGAAATTTAAATCTGAATTCGCGGCGTCTCGCTCTCTTTCTCTCGGTAGGCCTCTCACTTCCTCCTGCTTTCTGTTGTCGGTGTTTTTACTGCTTCCTAGGCAATATTTTCATCTCAATCGTTCCTAGCCGCCTGGCTGTTGACGAGATCTTCTAACCTTGAAATGTCAGTAACCTCTTGGGCCAACAGCAGCAGCACTTCTTGCCTGCCGCGTGGAGTGTTGTATTCGAGCGAGAGGGAAAGAGCTAGAACAGGAACTAGGGAGCAGTTTCTTTCCTCTTTATTTTTTTTGAATATTTTTCCCATCACTGTCTTCCCCTTCTCGGTCCTCCTAAGAAACCCGCTCAAACAGGTGATTTCATGGCATACAACATACGTGCGTCGAGGTGAGGCTGCCGCCGCGCTCGCGTTCGTTTCCGCTATGCGTTTGGCTTATGCCACAAGAAGTATTTGATTTCAGTCTGGAGCTTATCATTATTGACAGTTTCTGATTGGTTCCCAGTGGCGCGCGAACAATAGAAATCGAAAGTCAGGGCATTTTATTTGTTTTTGAGACAAAACAAGCCATGTCACACTGCGCACGAACCTCCCCGGTTGATCTGTTTCATTATTTAGAGGGGTTGATTATGTTCAAAAACGAGTTGTTTGTGGGTGTCGAATGTTATATTAATATGGGGTATATTTATGAACACCTGAGTTTGACAGTGTATATAAAAAATATAAAAAAATACCCTTCATACGAATTTATTCATAATTTTGATAATGGTAAGCTACAAGCTAATCTTCTGCATGGCTCATCGGAGCGAAGTACACAAAACCGCATTTTTGCCGCATCAAATAGCGCTGTTCCTGCATCGGGAACAAAAAAACCCACATACAGATTGGCAACACTTGTTTGAGTTGTCATTTCATCATGAATAGACTGACACCATAATAGCGTTTAAAAATTATGCAGATTTTTATTGCGAAAACTACCGTTTAGTTCCTAGGGTGGGTTGGTTACTGCAACCAGCGCGGTAACTGCAATCAGAATGTTACGGGATGTGGCCAAAAAGGATGGCACGTTTAAATAGCGCGAAACAACGTTTGAATCTGCATGCCTAGAAGAAGCATGACCAGCCAAAATGAACGCCAAAACAAGAATCATCGGTCTGACACAGAGTGGAACAGCTGTGCGATACGATTCTTGCTGGGAATTCGGTGTGCCTAATCATGGACGACGAAACATACGTGAAGTTCGACTATAAATCCTTGCCAGAGCAACAGTACTATGCGATGCTAGACGGGCAAGCATTAGACCTGTCTGAAGCATCCATTCAAGTCGAAAAATTGGATAAGAAGTACGTCAAAAACTTAGGGTCTCAAACTTCTAAATTTAAGAATAAATCGGGCAACCTTTCAGGTCTATTTTCTATATGCTCTAGTGAAAATATAAAAAAGTTCTCATAAAAACGTTCAGGGTCTGAACATTCAATGAACCATAAGCAGTAATTTTCATTGAATTTCTGAATACTATCGGATATATTTCCAGAAAGAACTTTGAATTGGAGTGCTAACGGTTTGCCGTAGCAAATGCATTATGTGTTGCGCTGTTTTTTTTTCGCTTAGATAAAATGAGGCACGATGCTTAGATATTCATTCCCCTTTATTCTGCGCGGCGAGTGACGTGAGATAGCAAATCTTCTCGCTTTATTCTGAAAGCCAGCTCATTTTTCAGCTTCTTTTTGATACCCGATTCGATATCAAATGAGGACACGACCTCAAATCTCACCTAGTGACAAACTATAGTCACGCCATTCGTCTACAGCAATGCAATGATTTCAATCATCTCACGGTGTGAACAAAAATACCCCCGACTTACATGTATTGGCAAGACGGATGCCCACAGGTACATTGATTTTGAAGTCTGTGTTGAGGAAATCATGAATCGGGCCGATCAAAACTTGGCAGTTAGGGCGTTTAGATAATGCTTGACATTTTACAGTTATTCAATAGTTTATCTCATGGCTAAAAGCATTTTATAATTGAGGGGCTTAGAATGAAAGGGGAGTAAGTGATTTCATCGATTTCTCTACATCGACTCTCTCTTTTGGTCATAACTTAGCTGCAAATACATTCCCAGCTGTATATGACAATGCGGAAGACAGGTCAGAGCCTCATCTATCGGATTCTATAGCAAACTCAAATTGGAACGTTTTTGCAGTTGAGTTATTAACTGAAGAAAAAGTTGATGAAGAGAAATCGATCAAGTCACTTACACCCCTTGCATTCTAAGCCCCTCAATTAATATATAATTGTGGTAGACGCGTAGAAATATTTCCTATCAATTGATGCAAACATCTATCCCATCTAATCAGAAATATTCGAGTTATAAGCATTCGAAATCTCTCATTTTTACTTGCATGTTCGGTGTTTAGGTTTTCATTTCACCTCCATATACTCCGTTTAGACGTAGACCCACGTCAAAAAACATTAACCTTTTTCTTAATATTACATGAGGGAGTTCCACAGCAGATGGTTCTCACAAATGTCTCCATCAGAGCATAGAGACGAATCAGCCCAGGAGTTTCAAAGTCTCTTTAATAAAGCGAGAGAAAACTATCAGAGCATAAATTCCCTATCAACGTCTTCAGTTAGAGAATTCACGAGCTTTCTGAATCAAACACCGTTAATTTTTTTTCACCGAATTTAATTTGTTACAAATTCCGAACGAAACATCGGTATACTTACTGCGTGTTTTGTTTGGAATCCAAAAAATGTAGCACGCCTGAGGTGGATGTCAAATACTTTTGAACTTGATATCAATATATTTTTACTCCGAAGTGTCAATTTTGTTTTGATTTGTTTTTCTGAAAAAAGTGTTAATAATGCCTGCAGTAAAAGTGCTTATAGTGCAAGAATATGGAGCAAATTGGGGAATTTTATCACCAGAATGTAGGAATCTGAGAAACTGTTCGTATGATTAAATAATCGCGTGGAATGGGGTATGTAAATTATATCGTTATACGATGCAAGAAAACTAAAATGAAGCAATTCAAAAGAAAGCTCTCGAACCGGAAATGAAGTTGGTACAAATCAAGTAGTCATTGCATTTGAACGTTTACTATGACACAGTTCGTCAAGCTTTGGCGGAAAATGCTCATTTAAAATTTCATATTTAATAAGAAAACAGGGATTACCTAAACCACATCACACATCGCCATTCGTGCAAGGTGTTTTAAATGGAGTTCATTTCTTCAAAAGGCCATCAACGCAATACTCATGTTAATTTTTTATTTTTTCAGCAGAGGAGGGCAAAGAACTAGATTAACTGGACGGGGCCAGATCGCTCTCCGGACATAAACTCTGCTGCAAACCTTTCGAGAATCCTAGATTGCATCATTCACGCCAAGGATAAGCATTATGATACAATAGATGAGTTTAGAACAGCATGAAGGGATGAGAAAATATTGAGAAATCTTTTCTGTTACAGATTATTGACATAGCGGATGTGAAATACTTTCGAAAGACAACGATTCTTGGACGCCATTCCCTGCGGCGTGAAGATTGGAAAACACAACAACAATACGGAAGCTGATAACATTCAGTACGCCACAGCGAGGCGATAGTAAGACGCGCGAGCTCGTGGCAGCTTGGCACTCACTCACAGGTAGAGTAGATAAAGCTGTTATCAGCAGCCGTCACTTCTGCTGAAGTCCGGAACTGCTATTTTTGCCAGTGAATTATCTTTCCCGGATTCGAAGTACATTGTACGATGTACGTCCGTACGTAGGAATGCAGGCGGTTCCGAAAACCGAGAAGAAGTTCCTGATAACCAAGCCCAGCACTTGTTTACTCCTATTTACGAATAATTCTCACCTCATGCGGTCAGATTCTGGAAAACAGGAATTATGCTCCGCGGAAAGGCAATTGTTGATAAGTTTATCACGCGCACACTGATTGTCTGCTGCGTCAAGGAGTCAGGAGGATTGTTAAACAATTGTGTCAGTTAAGAACACAAACGTGATTTAGTCTTTGCACTGTTAGTGCGCGAATTAACTGTCATGATAACGGCTGCTGAGTGTATGAGTGTATCGTCGCGCTCGCGCTTCTCGCCGGGAGCGGCCCGACAAAAGAAGAGCATAAAAAGCTGATACGATGATAAATAGGGGGCAGTGACAGCGCGAAGCGAGTGGCTACAAAAAAAAATGACACAAATCGCTGATAATGCCACGCTGATAAACAAGTTTTTCGACACAACTCGATTGCGCTGCAGCGCTAATCAGCTGATTCGCTAACAAGTTTCACACCGCTGAATCTCCTGGCTCAAATTATGCAATCGAAACCAATCGCGGGTTCATGGTTTAACGTCTCCTGTGCAGCCGGCGGGCTGGATAACCCTGTGGGAGCGATTCATTAGCCAGTTATATTAAATTTCAGAGCAGAGGCAGTTCAGAAATTTGAGCTTTGTATTTTTTTTTTTTGCTAGTACTGATTAGTGTAATTCATGGAACCGTTGTCGTGTCTCCTTCAAACGGTATTTACGCTTGATAACGTTAGACAAAAAAAAACATACACCGGCTGAACGGGAGGGTTTTTGTCCGCATTAAGCGGTTCCTGTTGGAATTTTGCTGGATCAGCGGAAATGGCGTAATTTCATTGATTGCACTACCGGCACCCGTATGTGTGGTGTGTGGATTTTGCATTTTACATTTTCGACAACCTGCGGGGCACCGATTTTCGCTGCTGACGGTGCACTTTTTGACCGATGGGAATCGACCAAGGGTTATTTATGAATGCCACTTTCTTTCGCACTGGGTGCTGCAATGCAACGTTTGATAGCTGACAGCAGCACTTCCTGGTGTCCATATTGGGAAAATTAAGTGACGTGTTGGCAAATTAATTTTGTTCGCATACTCGTTTTCCAAGAAACAAAAATCCTCAACCGATTAGACAAATAGTTAGCACAATAAATGGGCGTTACGAAAAAAGCCTGAAAACGGCTAAAAGCATAAAAGAATAAAAGAAGATACTGCTGATGATGCTGATTCTGAGGCAAGATCTCGAAGTCATCCTCTTCCCCTTCTCACACCCTGATCGGCGCGCGGCTCGGTTTCGGACCTCTTTCAAACTTCTTTATTCGTAGTTACTTTGAAACGATTAAAATTATCACGAATTTAAATTCTTCTCTTCTCTTCTGCCTGCGCCTTCTTATTAAGCTACATTTTTCTCCTAGGCTCCCTCCAGCACCTCGCGGAAGCAACGAAGAAAGCTCGAAATATAAAAGGTAAATAACACTTTACGAGCCGGTCCATTTCTGGCCCCTTTTGAGCAATTTCCTCCGCCGCTCTTGGACTTCTTTTCCCCTCGATCGGTGCGATCGGTGATGCTTCGGTGGCTGGAGACGAGAGCCAAACGAAAGTACACAACAGGAACATTTACGCAGCATGGGATGAAAAATGGTTCCTCAGCATGGTTTTCTTTCTCTTTTTTCTGGTCGAATCTTTCGGCCGTTTTCTCCGGTTGCTTTTGTGCGTTTGAATGGAAACAAAGGAAGATCTTACATTCCAACGATCTTTTTTTTCGGTCGTTGTTGGTGTCTTCAGTTCTCCCAATTCGGTAATCTTAGAAGAGAGGTCCTTCTCACTATATATTTTTTTTTCGTTTGCTAGATTTCTGTCCTCCGTTCTTGTATGGTATCTGTTGTTATTCCAGCGCAGGGTCCCGAAACGTAAGAATGAAGAAGTTCTATTCATGCCAAATAACCCCTAAATGGATCTAGGTTGAATTCGGTTCGTGCTTGACGGTGTTGCACTTCTTGGGAAACTTGGGAAACAGGAACACATATCTGATTTATGACGTTGGGTTAAAAGCCGACAGCTCTCCTTGCTCGCCGTCGCCGCGCATTGTACATTACTTGTTGGTTGTCATCCATTTTTTTCTGGACTTGAAGTTTTCAGTGCGAGGGAGACAAGGTGGAATCTAGCGGCGATCGATCCCAGCTGGTGCACGATAATTGTATGAACTTTGATCCTTTTATTTCGACTGTCATGATGTGACGTTGACGATATGCGTTTTGCTCTCTTCTCGTCAAAAAATGCGTGTTTCGAAACAAAGTTGTCTGAAATATTCGTTTTGAAGACTGGCAAAATGTTGATGATTGGAAAAATTGTCAGATACATTCTGCAAAAGAATGTATTGGGATTGAAAATCAAAACAACATCACAACAAACAGTTAAAAACTACCGTATTCACCCGATAATCGAGGCACCCGTTTTCAGTCGTCCTTAGCATGTTTACCGTCGATCATGTATAAAATTCC
>NW_026599723.1:0-25000 GCF_029784135.1 Toxorhynchites rutilus septentrionalis
TGGTAGCTTGAACAAAACTGCATTTAAAATCAAGCCGTTGACAAAGTTTTTCCATCAAGTGCACACATTTCGTACAGATCTGTTTTTTGTTGTGTACGCGTGTGCTGATTATACATACAATTTTAGGAAAAGCCTCGTACTGAACATTCTTTCCACTGGCGCTTACGCCAGAATGCAAGAATACGACAGAGTAGGCTCTGCACTAATCAAACAGATGGAACAAGAAATTCTAGTGCAACAAGATATATTGTGAATGGCCTTAGCGGAAACATTTCGTCAGTGCAAATCTCACACGCAAAAAACTCGCTCATTCTAACACAATCTTAACAGTATTTTGACTGACTGACTGACTTTGATTGTGCTGATTTTTTTATGAACTTCTCTGGTAAATTTACCATTTTGATTTTTCTAAAAAGTTCTACAAAGGCTGATCACTAGCTAAAGTGCAAACATTGTTGAAACTATGTCTAAAATTCTCCAAATTTTAGAAAAAAACATTAATAGAAATTATATATAAACTTTGAATTGACTTCAAAACACCGATATCGAGTGTAAGAGAAACAATCAAAGATTTACGTACATTTCCACAGATCAGGCACCCCTGTTGAGCCCCTCGATCCTAGTGCTTTCGAGGGACCTTGAATTCGCGCGCGCACACAAACAACAACGGGCCGTGTGTGAGAGTCTTGGTCGAGAGACCTTTTTCTAAGTTTGTTCTTTGTTTCCGAACGCGAGCGCGAGATACCGATCGCGCGATATGATGGAGCAGGATGGAAAATTGTTTGATGTGATGATGATTATGATGATGATATAATCCACTAGGCATGGCCGATCCCAGTTTTTTCAGTTCATTTCCCATTGTTTCAAGCTTTTTGGGACTCCAGTGTGATTTGATGAACACACCGATTTGTGAACTTCATTTCAACGGATAGCAACGATAGGGTCGCCCGCCGTAACTGGGTCACAACATAAACGTGTCTCTACAATTAAAGTGCTCCTTTCACCTTCTCAACCACGAGAGGAACATTAACGACGCGCGGGCATGTTGCAACATCATTTTACGAGACGTGTGCGCGCGCCCGTGTGTGTGACCATAATTTCAAAAACGATGGCCATCGGTGGACCCCCCCCACTTCTATCTCGCGGCTCGTAACAGCCTATGCTGGGAAACACTTGGCGCGCCGTGCGCGCACACGCACACGATAGTGTGTGGAATGAAACGGCTGCGAAACTTTTTCTAAATTACTGTATAATTTATTGTTCAGCCAGCTTTCTAGAAATCGTTTCTTTTATTTTCTGCCTTCTCGGTACAAAGCGCGCTCAGTTAGTAGTGCCCGCTACGAATAGATATATTTCAACATTTTTACATACTAATAGAAAGAGAATATGAGAGCGGGGTAGACGGTGGAGCAGTATGCGGCGACGAGGTGGGGCTATACATAAAAGAAGTGAACTCGCGCGTTTCGAGAGTGGAATTTTCTACTACTCTAATACATACACGAAACCAGCACACAACGTGTACATATACATAAGAGCTGCAAGTCAAACCGAGGCTGAGTCGACCGCCAACGAAACGAAGCTACACAAAATACATAGTGGAATATAAGTATTGTATCTAAGTCGTTTTTGGGTCACGATAATATTCAATTTGCCAGATGTATATACGAACGAGGTGGTAGGGTGGATGGAGCAGTGGTGAGCGTGCAGGGGCAATCGGGCACACAGGGTGTGCCAACCAAACAGCCGAAGGGAGAACAACTTCAAAATTGACGTTCACATACACACGCTCCGCATGGTGTGTTGTACCCCACTTACCCCACCAATTCCAGCCCAGCAGAGCAGAGTTAGAGAAACTAAATTTTCCATGCGATTAACCTATAGTTATGTCTATTATTCATCTCGCCGCACGAGGTTGGACTTTTCATAAACTTCCCATCGGTAGTTATATAATTTTCTGAAAGTTTATTCTCTCAAATATACACACTCACACAAACCCCTAGCATAGAGCGAGCGAAAATTCCAACACAGCAGCAGCGGAGTCCCAACGCATGCGCAGGGGATTTTTTCTTATGATTCTTCCAACTAACTATCCGCAATTTTATCGAGTGAGGAAATCAGCTTCACGCGCGATAAAGCTCCTCTACTCTTTAAGCATTCCACGAGTGAATTGACAATAAAAGCCAACGGAATATCAACCAAACAAAGACTTTTAATTTTTACACGCGCTCATCTGTACCTTTTTTTTTTTTTTTTGAATAAATTATTCACCATCGGCGCTGGGTTATAATTAAATGAGAGAATCAAAACTAGGTCATCTTCGTCTCAGCAGCAGCAGCAGCCACAGCAAATAATCAATTCTGGCAGTTCAGTGAAATAGCGTCCCGACGAAACTCGAAACTGATACACCAACATTTCGGAATATTTCGACGTGAGTTTCATTACAAGAACGTGATGTTGAATATTACACACAGTGTGAGTCACAACAACTGTCATTGGCTGTCTGCCTAAGAATAGTTGCATATACCAGAGGTCACTAAAGTGCAATTCGATTGTTTACAACATTTTTGCACATACAACATTGCTTTTATATAAACATCATTTATTTTTGAAACATTTAGGAAATAAAGGAAATCAATGCTAAATTTGCCTTATATATTTTATTCAATTTGCGAATGCCTGCACTTGTCTCTTCACTCGTCCCATCAAATTTAGTACCACAGTGTTTCCTATTTGTTATCCATCCACTCAAACTTGCTTCAATTCCAACTCGTTTTCAGTCATTTTAGCGTCATACTAGCATAACACAGTTTTGAGCGTAGTGGCAAGACGCTAGATCAAAAATTTAAAAGTAAATTGAACCCTTAGAAACGGCAAAAGACGCATCTGAAGACGCCCTTCCTTGTATATCTCATCGTTTATAGTTCCAGAAAGGGTGTAGGAAGCGGTAACTTCTCTATATCCGCAAATCACCGATCAGATCATAAAGGGCCTGGCCGGGTAAGGGAGCAGAAAGTCCCCCAAACCAAATCACCAGCTGTGTGGAAAATATTGTATAGGGTCCTTAATAAAACATTTTGGCGGTAGTACCATATATTTTAGTCCTTATATGAAAAAAAGGTGAAAAATGCACCTTTTCGTTTTTCTCACGCCATTCTCAATAGTTTTGAGACAAAAATACTGAAATTTTTATTTATTTTCTGGCATTTCGAAATTTTGAAAAAAAAAATAACTTTGAGACCCACTTCTGATCTAATTTTTATTTAAATGCGTTCGTATGTGTCTTTTTTCTACATGTGGCGTAATTTTTCCTGAATATTTAAGAGTATTGTGAGACACAAAAATAATTTCCTTCAGCGTCTGCATTATTATTTTTATTTCCTTGAAACCGATTATTTTATTGTATTCGTGGTTTTCAATTGTAAGATTTAAATAAGAAAAATAAAAAAAAATTGGATTATTTATGTGTTCTTCTCATTAATCCTAATGATCTTTCCACAAGGACTTAATTTTTTTTCTCACAGAGCTCTATCCTACTGCTGACTCCTATGAATTTGCTAAACCATCTAAATCCAATGTAAAGATAATCTCATATATTTGAAGATATGAGAAAAAAAATTGTATAGCACAATGCTCTAAATATACCGACAAAATTTAGACATATAAAAAACAAAATTTTAAAAATATTAGAGCAGTAACGGGTCTCTAAATTCAAAATAAATTAAAAATACCCAAAGGCCAACATTTTTTTTTCGCGCAATCCTCTCAAAAATTCAAGAAAAAATTACGCTACATGTGGAAAAAAACAACACATACGAACGCATTTAAATAAAAATTAGAATAAAAGTGGGTCTCAAAGTAATTTTTTTTCTTCAAAATTTGGAAATGCCCGAAAATATATATATTTTTTTTGTACCGCGAAAAAACACACATACCTAAAATAGACGTTGGAAAAATTGAATACAAACTGGAGTAGTACTTTTTGATTTTGAATACAAACTGAATACAAATTGAATACAAACTGGAGTAGTTCTTTATCTTAAAATAAAAAAAAATTAAAATTTAAATAAATAATTTATATAATTTAAAATTAAAAAAAAATTAATTTAAATTTTTTTTTTGTGTTTGATTTTCCGATGAAAAATTTGTTTGAAAATATTGATCGATACACCTAAGTAAGATGTACTTTCAGTAGTTTTTTCATATTTTTGTCTCAAATCGATTGAGAATTGCGTGAAAATACCAAAAGGTGCATTTTTCACCATAGATCCTATGGTGTAACATATAAGAACTCAAACATATGGAACTACTGCCAAAATGTTTTATTTAATACCCCATACAATATTTTCCATACGGCTGGTGATTTGGTTTGGGGGCCTTTATACTCCCTTATCCAGTCAGACTCTTTGGAGATATAAAAAAAAATTTTTTTGTACCGCGCAACACTGAAAAAAATCACGCATATCTTGAAAAGCCATAGAAACACATTTAAATATGAATTAGAGTAGTACTGAATCTCTAAATCACAAAAAAAAAATTTTGAAAATTTCAATATTTTTTAGTACTTAAATTTTTGATGGATTTTTTTTTATCATTTTTCTTGATACACCGTACATTCAGTATTTTTTTCAAATTTTTATCTCGAAGTTTTTGAGGATGGCGTGAATTAAACGAAAAAGTACGTTTTTCACTATAGATTATATGTTAAACCACATAGGGGTTCAAAAAAAACCGTCGAAATTTCTTATTTGATATCTAATGCTATATTCGCCATGCAGCCAGTGATTTGGTTTGGGGGCACTTTTTACTCCCTTACCCGGCCAGGCCCTTTCTACGCAAATTTTTCATTAGAGTATCTTTGCATCTGCATTGCAAGACGGTGTTCGCATCGAATCCGAGTGGAAAAATGTGTATACAAAGGCACAGTATGACAAAGTGCGACAAAGAAGTGCCCATAGAAGTGCGAGAATATTGCTGCCGCCAGCGCATCAATTGAGGAAGACCTACATCAGTCTCTCACACGTTTTGCTCAAGGGTTGGGCATCTCTGTGACGTCGTTGTGGCGAATTTTGCGAAAAGATCTTGGCCTATGTTCGTGAATTGTGCTGAGCAACAACTTGAAAATGATCCGGATCTCCATCGAAAAATCATCTTCAGCGATAAGGCTCATTACTGGCTGAATGGCTTCGTCAATAAGCAAAATATGCGTTATTGGTCAGGCAGCAATCCACACGTACTCCATGACTGGCAACTGGCACGTTACCACTGCATCCCGAAAAAATTACGATTTGGTGCGCTTTATGGTCCAGCGGCGTCATTGGGCCGTACTACTTCCGTGATGATTAAGACCGGCACGTTACTGCCGCTACCGCTCAATGATTACCGAATACTTTTGGCCCGAATTGGATGATATGGACTTGGACAATATGTAGTTTCAACAGGATGGCGCCACAAGCCACACAGCGAATCGATTTGTTGAAAACCAAGTTTAGTGAGCGTGTTCTCTCACGAAATAGCCCAGTCAATTGGCCGCCTCGGTCGTACGATTTGACGCCTGTTGGCTACGTCAAATCTATGGTCTATGCCAACAAGCCAGAGACGATTGATGAACTTCGTACGAATGTCGAATGTGAAATTGCAGCAGTAACGGCCGATTTATGCTTGAAAATCGTCGAAAATTGGGTTCGGCATCAGACAAGTGTGCCCGTGGTGGCCATGCAAAAGAAATCTAGTTCCATCCATAATGGCATCAAATGTACTTTCACATGTATAAAGAATTTCATTGATATTTAAAACTGTTTTTGTTTTTTTTTAAAAAAAAACTTTTGTAGCGCTCTTATTGAAAACCCCGATATTTACTTTCAGTAGCTAGAGCTCTAGTAGCTCGTGCTGCATTCACTAGTCGCCTCAATTCTACTCGGTCGTGAGCTATTCTCCGCCAATTACTCAGGCACCGAAGATCTCTCTCCCCTCATAGAGCCATCTTATGTCCTATGTTCTTCTCCGTCGGGCGCCATCTGCGTTGTGGAGGAGAACTGTTATAACGGAATGCTAATCTGGCATCCTTATAACATGTCTGGCCCACCACAACCTTACTACTTTTGCGGTGTGTACGAGGGATGGTTCTCCGAGAAGCTGTTGTAAGTCAATATTCCAGAACCTGCGTCATACTCCATCCGAAGTTTAAACGCCGCCAAAAATTGTTTCAAGTATTTTACGATCGAAATCGCCAAGTGCTCGCTGGTCCTCTATCAGCATTGTTCACATTTTATGCCAGTAGAGGCAACAGGTCATCATCAGGAATGGCACAAGATTATGCGGAGTCAAAAGAAAGATTCCACTGAGATGCATCTCCAGATCACCTTGCTAGTATCGTTGTCTGTAGTCGGTTATCAGTGATCCCAAGTACCCGTATTCGTTCATTACGTTCGTCACAGTCTACAATAGAAAAAAAAGTGGGTGGCGTTTGGTTTTGGAGCATTCGGAGTCTAGTCGGCGAAGCCAACCAATTGAACGGTCCTTGTAAAAACCGCGCGCTTCGGACAACACCCTCAAGGGCTTGGCGTAATCCGCTGTGCGATTTGAAGGAATCCGAGTCTCCTGCTCCTTCTCACCTGTCATTCCACCCAGCAAAGTTCCTGCAGTGCTACGACTTCAAATCTACAGTTCCACGTCGCGAGTTTCTAATTGGTGTCCGTTATTCGTCGCTATGTCCTAATCCTAGGTCCGAATATTCCGATTCATAACAACGATTGGTGAATTGTTCGTAATTTCGTAGTTTTCGGAAGGTTACTTTACTAGGGCTACACGACCTAGCATTGTGGTGGAATTACAATTTTTGCATAGCCGACAAGACACCGCATTCCATTATCAACTGTTACGGATCCGACGCTGTACGAATCGATACCACTGAGATACAAACAATTTTATCAGCAGCCTTTCTGATACAATTATTTTCCAACGGATCCTGACTATCCCGGTACGCACTGCAGCACCCAATTAATTAAAACCAATAAAATAGCTGAATTGCGCCTATGTTCTGTTTTAAGTTTAACGACTTCAGTGCCTTTTTACGTGGTTTTTTTGCGCATTTTTTTACGTGACTTTTTTACGCGGTTATCGGAATTTACGTGGTTTATTTTCACGCGGATTTCGTAATTTATGCAGATTTCAGAGTTTACGCGGTTTTTTACGTGGTTCTTTTCACGCGGCACGTATCAACCGCGTAAAAAAATATTGTGCTAATTGATGAGGCTGTTCACGGAATAAGTTTGTTTTGTTTCACTGATTAGTAGCTTAGGAAAAAAAAAGATAAACAGATGTCATGATTGTAGCATGCAAAAATATTCAGTAAATTGTTAGTATAATGATTGCATTTTAAACTAATAATTCACTGTTTGTTAGATTCCTACACGGATTTTGAAACGTAAGAAAAAAAAAAATTTAAAAACAGCAAAAAGGCTGGAATCGTGTACGCCATGGAACAACTTTTTTTTTAACTCACTCACTTCATCGGCTTGTAACTATTCTAATTACGAATATTTTTCTTCCGTTGCATTTTTGTTTCATTTTTAAAGGATATATAAACAAATAATGATATAATGGATAGTAATAATATTCTTTGTTTTATTTTTTCTGAGCTCGAGAAACGTCCTAAATTCGTGCCTGTACACAAGACCCTCAAGACCCTCAAGACCCTGTGTGTACCCTCTTAATATGAAAAAATTAAAATGTTTTGTTAAATTTCTCGTTATACAACAAAAAAATAACTATCATCACGTTTTCCTGTATATTCAAAGCTACTTTTCCTCCCAAAGAATCAATTTAACTTCATTCGAATTTCAAATTTATGCTGGTGAGTACCAATCATTATATTATATTTGAACCACCCTAGCATACTGAATACTTGCCAAAAGTGGAAAATGTAACTGAAAAAAACTGAAAAAATATATGTGGTTCTCAGTGCATATGTAATTTTTGCGATTTCGATATAAGGCATTTTGACAATTTTAATTTTCACTGAGTTGTATATCGGTAGATGAGATAACATAGAAGCAGTGTTAGGAATATACCAAATAGATCCATTCATTTGTATGTGAAAAATTATGAATTATTCATGTAATCACGCTAGTAAGTTACGATGAATAGATTCTAATGTGGGTAAGACGAACATTAAAAAGTTATAAATGGGAAGGGCATCACACTTTGGCTCTATTTTTCTCTCTGTGTTTACATTTTCGTTACTGGACAAACGGCGAAAGGAAGAGAGAGAGAAGATAAAAAATCTCTCTCGCGTCGTTTATTACATTATTTGTCGGGCTTACCCCAACAACATGTCTGTTCCAAACACCACAAAAACGGCAAGTTGAACGTCTGTATTTTATTCCAATAAACACTTGTTCGTGAAATATTTGACCAATTCTTGCGTAAATTTTGAAAGGGATCTACCCTCTTTGATCGATCCTCTTCATTGATTTTCTCCATTTCCCGATGTGTTCGATGTTATGTGGCAAAACTGGCGCTAAATCTTCCTGCAAGGCCGAGGTTATCGAAAGAGAAGTTAATGAAGAGAATCGATCATAGCAGATTGATGCTTTTTAAAAGCTACACGAGAATTAACTCTTTGCACTCAAGAGTTGAAGCTTACGTTTGGTTGATTAGAATTAGTTCAAACTTGATTGTTGTGGTCGAAGGACTACTAGAGTTAATGTGTCGGTGTAAAGTAACAAGCAATAGTAGGAACGAGTTTTATTTAATGATGCTCAAAGACGAAATTTGTTTCAATGGAAAGCTGCATAATATTCTAACAAGAGGGAACGAGAAAGGAACGCAAAGTCTGTTCTGAGAGCAAGAAATCCGACGAAAGACATTAAACATCATATTGTTGCAGAATTACGGATATTTATATTTGAAGAACTATCTTTAGAAAGGTTAAAACATGTATGAAGAATAGAAATATTATGCATTTATGGTGTGTGTTATAATTTTAGTCTCATCTGGTTCACGCATCTGGTTCACGGTGCGAAATAGGGCTCGAGTGTAAAGAGCTAACAGTATAGTGAACTGTGGATGCGATCTGGCGTAGTGGTAACGTCCATGCCTCTCACGCTGAAGGTCACGAGTTCAATTCTCACTCCCGACATTCTTCCAAATATGGAAGTTAAAGTGACGAACCAGCCAAATGAGTTGAAAGTCACTATAATACAGATAAAAACAAAGTATAGTGAACTGCAGAAAAATTCCATTATGTTCTGGGAAAGTATAAGTTTTCAAAGATACAACCGAAGCTTTTCTTAACATGTCCGTCTTACAAATATTTTTTTTTTTGGATTCTTTAGATATCCTAAATCATTCCAGAAATTGGAATCCAGCAATCTAGAAATACTGAGGAATACATTCTAGCATGGAGGTATCGCGTAATTAAACAACAGATATTTATCAACCAATCAATTTTATTGTATGGCATTCTAAGTATGTCTTTTTCTAAACAAATATACAAAACACTTATGTCAACGAATAATCCTTTCATCGGAATATCCTTCAAACGCATCTTCATGGCATCGATTTCTTTATCATGTCTTCCATCGATTGAAAAC
Source organism: Toxorhynchites rutilus septentrionalis (assembly GCF_029784135.1). Taxonomy (NCBI): domain Eukaryota; kingdom Metazoa; phylum Arthropoda; class Insecta; order Diptera; family Culicidae; genus Toxorhynchites; species Toxorhynchites rutilus. The sequence goes on from NW_026599723.1 coordinate 9,594, forward strand.
GGATGCCTCAAAGTCGTAATTTGAGTATTAAAATAGAAAAAATCAGTCGGAGTTTGTTGTTCGTTGAACTTCCAGTCAGAAATTCGAAGTTTGTTGTTTGCTGAGTTTCTTGCCAGGAATGCGATCTCAATGGAAGCCATGATAGACAGTAGACTATCCGATTTTTTTTCCACAGTGCGACATTTCTTTTGCAATAGAAGGGCCTGATTCTCGAATACACTTCACGGTGGAAATGAAATGAAATGTATCCGCGATGACAACGGTACGGTGTTGACATCTGGATACGAAATTAGTTTCCCACTAAAACTCATCATTATAAGATCAAGTTATCTTCAGATAAAATTTTTGTATGAGATTATTATACCACATGAAGAAAACACTCACATTGAACCCCAGTTTGGTACGAAGTTAATTTTCATTAATGATTTTTATTTGAATAGTACTCATTCTGCCTGAAAACTCATTATTATCCTCGACACTTCACTAACTCGTAAAACGTAGTTCAAGGGCGTGCCGTTTATTTTGTTTCCACCGTGAAGTGTATTCGAGAACCAGGCCCGAGAATTTGAGGTGAAATATTTGTCTGTTATTTTTATCCATTGTGAAAAACACACAAAACACAATAATATATTGCGATCCTGTCATAGGTTTTTGATGAAGCATCTCAAATGTAGAATTCAGGAACTGAGGGGAGTTTGGACTTTGAATCTGGAATCGAAGTTTTGGAGATTGAATGTGAAATCGACTATGAAAATCACTAAAAAAGAGATCACTAGATCTGCCATTTTGATTTTCATTTGGAATATATAAATTTTGTAAGCATTTGGGCTTGGTGAAAATGATCAGAACCGATTTCTAGCCAAAAATTGTGATATTCGGAACCAATTCAGCGAATTCTGACCATGAAATGCCCCTAAACGCAGAGACAACATTCTCTAGTTATCGTTTGCCCAGGGATACCAAACTTATAACATGTTTCGTGATCATTCTATCCTGGATTCCTCGAGTCGAGAAATACGCACCACGCTAGATATGGAGTGCAGACTAGAGGGGCGTTGCTGATTAGCGGTCAGCTGCATCCCAATAGGAAGTATCCCGTGTCGGGCACACGTACAGAGCACTGAAGACTGCAACATCCCAATTATGAGAACTTGTAATGCTAACCTCGAGCCAACCGCGAGTAATCGGTTACATATTACTAATATAGTTGTAAGCAAACATTGTCAAAATATTGAACTCCCGGCCCCGTTAGGCTGACGCCATATGAGCCTTAATAAACATATATATTTTTTGAATAAAAAAAATGTTTCGCGTTATGTTATGTAAAGATTATAGGATATTGAGAAGCTTAAGTAGACCATACACTTTGTGGCTGTTCTCCGTTATTGTCCTAAACCAATTAGTGGCGATAGAGGATTGCACATTTTTTAAGTTTTGAACATGCAACATCAAATTTGATCCTCTATCGCCCCCGAGTGATTCTGAATACGGAACCAAAAACATGGAACATATCTATGAATACATAATTTATCTTAGTGCCAGAAGTGAATTGCGCCGTTCCCTATAATAATGTCTTAGTCTTAAAAGAAATTTCAGTTGATTAACCTATCTATTTTTAATTGGTTTTCTTAATTCATGTTTCATTGTATGTTTGTGAAATAAAAACAAAAAAAATGGTTCTTTTATTCCTTATTTCAAGCAACATCATTTGCAAGTATTATGTTAAGTAGACCAACAATATTGTACGAATTACTGAGCCAAACACACCTTCACAATACGGAAGCAGCTCTTGTCCAGTCCATTAATAAACATTACCTTACGCCGAGCGGCGAACAAATTTTTCCTGTTCCAAAAACCCGTAAAAATCGATAGGAGAGCCTTAGCTGCTAAGAAATGCTCTGGAAGCCAGCAGCATTCGCAAGTGTACACCCACTTCAGACCTCCTTCATTCTCCCGCAGTAAAATCTTTCAACCTGCCCATCCTCCATTGCAAATTCTCGCATTCCTTACTGTTCCTCACGTTCTACCGATCTCAGTAGCCGCATCGCAGTCCTGAATGTGTGTGTGTGTGCATATGCTCCGTATTTTCCCGAAAAGCACCAAATAGCAAAACCATCAACGGCAAGCCGAAACGAAAGTAAAAGTATGTTTGGAACTTTTTTTTTCGCTTCTTGTGCTGTTTGTGCCACTCGGCGCTTCTTTTTTGGGCTTCTATTTATTACGTTAACTCCTTTTCCTCTCCCCGCAACTCCGCAGTTAACCCACATAGTTGTCGAGTGAGCGGGAGGAGAAACGGAGAGAAAGACGACGACCAAGCTGCAGTATATAAAGTTTGCAAAATTTTGTATAAGCTGTAACGCAGGCATAAAAGGCGGGCAGGTTTCTCGATTCTTCGTCTCCTTCTGTGCGTTCACTCTCAGTACATAGCGTCGAGAGGACCCCACCCTGGCTGGCAATGGTACCGAAGTACCGAATTCAGGTAATTTTCTTTTTTCGCCATGCTCAGCGCTAGGACTCGGAAAGGTTTGAATGTTTTATGACACTTCAACAGGGCAGAGAAACTCGACTGTCGGCTGCGGTTCAGCCATATGGGCTCTACTGCACCAGCGTGTTCACAAGAGCTTTCAAGTTATCCTTTTCGCCGATATCGATCACTCTTTGTTCTATGCAGGGATATAAGGACAGTAGAGGGACAACGTTGGAACGTTGAAAGAAGCCACTAGGATTTGATTCAACATCATGTTTTGTGAGAACTTCAATTTATTGACTACATACTTATCATGTCAACAGAGAACTTCTTTAAACGATTTGTATCCTGTGTATATCCTATGTCAAACGTTTTTACCCCCAAAAATATTTTTTCGTTCGGAGGTTGTTTCGCGTTAGGTCCTGTACAACTTGTGCTTCTCAAACTACTCTCAAACTAGTTCTCAATATAGCCTCCTGGATTTCGAAACTCTTACCATTTTCTCCACGACTCTCGATGACAATTACGAGTTCTGTTCAAAAAATTCCGGGCGCATGAATAGTAAATTCGCTGTCTTTGGTTTTCTGCCGTTTCTGGGTTTTCTTTCAATGCACAAGGTCCAGGAGATGCATTAAGGTGGAAATTAGCATTTAGAGCTCGACAGAGCGCTCATTTGCATGTTGCCAAAAATAAGGTGACCAACATTTTCGATGAAATAAAAAATCTAACTTTCTTATATCTATAGATAGAAGTAAACATAGTTCGACAATGTTGTAGTTCCAGTTATTTTAAACATTTTTGTAGAATACAGTTTTTTGTATATCTTGAAATAACTGATATAGCACTTTTTTCCTAATTGGCGATGGGGTCACCATTAAAAAAAGTGTTTTTTTGCTCTAACTTTTATTTTTCAAATTCTACATACAAACTGTCTTCGAGAGACTTTTAGAACATACTGATACAAACATTTGGCGATGCAGAACCTGTCAATATCTCAATCAGACTCAAAGTCAGTTTTTGTCTAGAGAATAACTACCGGGCTCTAAATGCTAATTTCCACTTAAATGCATCTTCTGGACCATTGTGCAATGGCCAGGAGTTCTCCAAACCGTTTCAGGAAATCATAATCTGTAGATTTAGATAATGCAAAGTTCAGCCGTTGCATGAATATATTAGGTTGGGGAGAAAGTTAACCATTTTTTTCTCGATAGCTGGCTTTAGTGATCAATATCTCGCGTAATATTGATCATACAATTCCAAATTTAGGCTCGTTGTAAAGGTGACTTTTCACTCTAAAAAAATACTTTTTCTGTTTTTTGTTTGTTCCATTCAGTTGTGAGTTACCGGGTGTTAACAATAGAGGTCAACAAATAGGAAATTGGGTACATTTTATTTACACTTTCTTTTACAAATGCAAAAATGCAAGCCAGGGGCTGAAATTTTGAATGCTGTTTAAAGTGCCGATACTGGAACAGTAAAACACGTGCAACTTAATTTATTCTTCAAAATCTTTATTTTTTTTAAATTTAATTTTCTAATTTTTTTTTTAATTTTTATTTTAGTGCAATGCACTAAATTAATATCTCTACTATCACCACATGGACCGTTTGAAGCTAGCGATTGACAAGTAACGTTCGGAATTGGCCAACAGAAGAGGTGTTGCGTTCCTTCAGGACAACGCAAGGCCACATCATTCCGAGAGCTTGATTGGGATGTTTTAATGCATGCACCATATAGGCCGGACTTGGCAACAAGCGATTACACAATTTTCTGGCATTGTAAAACATCCTGAGTGATAAGAAATTGGGATCAAGAGAAGCTTGTAAGAATCGATTACAAGAGTTATTCGCTATTAAGGACCAATACTTCTGTTTTTGCAGGGAGTTTTACTTCATTACTTGAATGTGAAGAAGAAAGCCGCGGAAAGTCATCGCATTTTGTAGGAAGTTTATGGTAACCATGCTTCAACTGAGCGAACGTGTCAGACGTGGTTTGCACAGTTTAATAGTGGTAATTTTGACTTGGAAGACGAAGAACGTTTCGGACCGCCAAAAAACATTGAAGATGAAGAATTGGAGGCTTTACTCGATCAAGATCTGTCACAAACGCAGCAAGAACTTGCAGATACACTTGGAGTAGCTCAGCAAACCATATCCGATCGTTTGAAAGCAATGGGAATGATCAGAAAGATAGGACATTGGGTGCCGTATGAATTGAAGTCACGAGACGTCGAACGCCGTGTTTTCACGTGCGAACAACTGCTCCAACGGCCTAAAAGAAAGAGTTTTTTGCATAGAATCGTTACTGGCAATGAAAAGTGGGTCCAAACGTCGGGCAACGTATGGATACCCCGGCCATGCATCAACATCGACGGCCGCGCGAAATATTCACGGCCAGAAGGTTATGCTGTCTATTTGGTAAGACCAGTTGGGTGTGGTGTACTATGAGCTGCTAAAATCGAATGAAACCATTACGGGAGACCTTTACCGACGACAATTGATGCGTTTGAGCCGTGCACTGAAGGAAAAACGGCCGCGATACGAGCAAAGACACGATAAAGTTATTTTGCAGCACGACAATGCTCGGCCGCATGTCGCGAAACCGGTCAAAACATACTTGGAAACGCTGGAATGGGAGCTCCTATCCCACCCGCTGTATTCTCCAGACGTTTCTCCGTCCGATTACTACCTTTTTCGATCGAAGCAACATGGCCTGGTTGACCAGCACATTAAATTTGTAAACATTTTTGAGCCAGGATAAATTTTTGAAAAAAAACGAAGAAACTTACCGGTACTCCTATCACATAAATACAAACATACATAAGCACTTTCTATGTGTCCTTTGGCGCATCTTTGACTTCGGGGCAATTTATATGTAGGCAAAATCAGAGTAAAACCGATACCCTAAAGATTTCGGCATATTTCCAAGACCCACAATGTTTCTTCGACTTCAAATTGTTACAGAACGTCACTTAAATTCAAAATGAACCATTTTACAGTGATGCAGTTGATAATTCTTTGAGTTGAACTTGAATTTTGATAGAATACAAAAATTGATGTTTTTAGGTGACATGAATGGGAGTGCGGGTAAGAAAAGGCGTACCTTCAGTAAACATGTTACAATAGTTTGAAAGTACTAAGAGGCTATTTATATACTATGTGGACACTTTAAGAGGAGGATGGAAAATAGTTGCAAATGATACGTAATTGGATTGCAAAGATTTTGAATGATAGAAAAAACGAACAAATTAATGTATTTCGACTGCAAATAAAAGCTGTTCACCGTTGGTTTATTGGACCTCATAGCTCTCGCTGCTGATGTAGTCCCAGGTTTGCGGAATGAATGTTTCGGATTCCGGTCTAAAATTTCAACCAACAATTGAGGGGCTTAGAATGCAAGGGGTGTAAGTGATTTGATCGATTTCTCTACATCGACTCTCTTTTTGGTCATAACTTAGCTGCAACAAGTTGTAACAAGTTTTCTGAAGGTACGCCTTTTCCCAGCTGTATTTGACAATGTGGAAGATAGGTCAGAACCTCATCTATCGGATTCTATAGCAAACTTAAATTTGAACGTTTTTTGTAGTTGAGTTATTCACTAAATAAAAAGTTGACGAAGAGAAATCGATCAAGTCACTTACTCAAACTCAAAGGCCAGACGATGGATATCGGTAATAAAGATCTCATAGAAACGGTTCTCAAGCTCGGACAGGTGAGTGTCAAACTCCTACTCCTTGTCCGGAATGAATAGTTTTGATTCCTGCTTGGGTGATCATCCACCATGTGGTCGATGAACCTTTTTTGTTGATATACCCTACTCAACGTTTATTCAGGCTGTTTTCAGCTGAATATCAATCCAGCGCTTCCGTTTGACATGCAAGTAGTGACATCGGAAGAATTTTCGCAAAGTTCATAGAATTTTGAGCAAACAGAGACGGAAAATTAATGCTGACGTCAGTTGGGATTGGTGCTTTCAAACCTTCTGGCGTTAACCCTTTCACTGCGGCCCAGTCTTGGAGAAATCCATCAGCAGTTAAGGCGCGTTATGCGGATTTCGCAATTAATGAAACAATTTAATAATTACTTTCTGCATGATATATTCTAAAACATAGGTCAACGCATAAACCTACATCACATTCTTTGCATTCGTATCTACTTTCTCGACGAATGTGTTTGCTACATTCTATTGTGAAGAAGTGAGAGACTGGCGATAGCGTATATATACGCCTTTCATTGTGAAAAGGTTAAGCTGAGAGGAACATGGACTGATATAAATTGATGTTGATTTACACAAATGTAACTACTCATTGGTTCAATGCAGCAGTTCCTGTCGTTACATTTCACTACTTGCAAAAGACCCTGGGAGATCCTTACGTGACAAGCAAACCACTCGGCTTAATACGTACTAATTCCGCTTCATCGATTTTGGAGTTTGCTAACTCAATATATTCTGTTTTGAGGAAATATCCGTCAATCGCTAGATTTTTGTTGGTCTGAAAAATCTCTTTATCTTAGCTTTTTCTCAACAAAACTGTATTGAAATCTGTATTAGGTTTATAGGTCCAATTTTTAAGCATAATTTTAGCTTTAGTATCATTGGTTGGTATAGAAATTATTGATTAGAACATGTTGGTGGTATCCACGTAATTCTAGGAAACATATACACTTTAGTAAAAATACATTGCTTTATTTAGGTGCAATGGAAAATTATTCAGTTACCAGGGGATGCTTATTCACATTGGGCAACGTAAATACCTTCATTATAATATATTTCAGCTACACATTAAGAGGTAGCTCAAGAAAGCTAAACTGGAGAACTGTCAACGCATGAAAAGGGTACATAGTAACTTTATATAGCTAGTGATTAGGATATGGACAGGGCAGGAATTTTTTATTCAAACTTTAGTCGTCCAGTCGTGGTTCAGCAGATGGTCCTAAAAGCCATTGTTTTGTTCTCGTCCAGTGTAGTAGCTTCTATTTCTTCATCTTCATATCTTCATATGCTTTTCTAAATCTTCAAAGTCTGGTCCTGGAACATGAGATTTAATGTATTATTCTTGGCATATAAATATTACTCAAGAAAGTAAGATAAAGTGTTCTGGTGTCCGAATTAATCTGAGTGAATTCAGGTGCAAAACGAAGTTTTTTTTCTTTATTAAAGAGATTTTCAGCCAAAGGCTGGTTCATCTCTATGCAAAACGTAGTTCAAATAACAGTGATTTAGGATTTCGGTCGTAGTTCAATCTCTCAAGGTTATGTTTAACGACAGATTCCAGTGAGAGCGGTCAAATTCAGCATTTTCAATGGTTCGACCTTCAAAATTTCCTAAACTGATTCAATCCCTTCTTTTCACTTTGAGCTGTGCATTTTCAATTCATTTGAAAAATAAACTTCCAACGGAAATGAATTTTCACAACATGAGGAGTGCACTTTTGGAAATTAAATTCTCTGTGCTTTAGTGAGAAAAAATGTATTTTTTTATTATAACGCTATATGAATAAAATAGGTGAGATGGGAAAAAATAATACCATTGTTGCAACGTTATTTTAAAAAATCTGTAGAAATACAGATTATTATGTAGATATGGCAGGCTAGCGGTGCTTGATTACTGGCTGCTGTTAAACCCATTAGATTATGTGCTTTTTCATCTTGGTTCAGGAAACATACCTCATTCAGTCCCAGAATCGAAGCTAACTGCCGAAGCATGTAGGAATCCGTAAATTTATTTAGGAATAAAAATGGAATTTTGTTACGTTACGAACACGCCTACCACCCTCCCCCCTTCGTCACGTTAGTTAACGCAACTTCGACCCTTCCCCCCCACCTTACTCGCGTTACGTAATTTGTGCACAACGCCAAATAGTTTAGAGTGTTTTGTTTACACTGTATTTATATCACTGTAAGTTTTTTTGAAAACTGGAAAAAATGGCATCACCCGAAAAGCAACGTTGCGAATTGATTTTGCTCAAGCACCTGGAAAATTCTCAGCTCTCTCGTCGGGACATCGAAAAACAACTCGGAATCGTCAGTCAATGGTATGTCGTGTGATTAAACGCTACTACGAAACTCTGAGCATCGAACAGAAGGAGAAATGCGGTCATAATCGATGTTCTATTAGTGATCAGGATCACAAGCGTGTCGTGAAAGCGTTTAAGCGGAATCTCAATGCTTCAGTCAGGGATGTGGCCAAAAAGTTGAATTTGTCCAAGTCTTTCGTTCAGAGAGCCAAGGGCCAGGAGAGACTGCATACGTACAAAGTGCAGAAGACTCCAAATCGTGACGAACGGCGATGGAAATGTCACGGGTTCGGAAACTGTACACCCTGATGCTGACGAAGCTTCATTTCCTCATCGTGGATGATGAGACTTACGTCCAGCACAAGTTTGATGTTTCAAAGGAAGTGAGAAAACGGAAACTTTCAAAATTTTCCAAGAAATACATGATTTCACACACGATCGGTCCATGTGGCAAGCGGCTTAGTAAGCTTAGTAGAGCTTAGTTTGATGGTTGAGTCTTATGTTTTGTTTACTCCACCAGTAGTACAATCGAACGATGATATTCAATTGAACTAACACAATTGGACATAACAGAATATACTGTTTAAATAAGGCGATCCGTTCTCAAATGATGTTTGAACAAACACTTTGGACGATTGGTTTTAATACTTGAAGTTTTAAATAATTTGTTTTAGCTGCGAAGCAATTTCCAGAAAAACTGCGACCAGATAGTGTTCCAGGTCCAGAAAAGCTCCGCTTGTATTTGTATTTGTTTTTGCTTATGTTTTCCAAAGCCTGCATCCAAATGCGCAAACAAAATGTTTTCCAATGTTTTTTACTGAAATACAAACAAAGCGGATAGTAGAACATTTTTGCAATGCGGGTAAAACATATGAGGGTAATGTAATATATATTTAAAATGTTCGGTAAATGTTGAAAAACTGAATCAATCCACCCAGAACAGATATCGTGTATTTCTTTTACCGCAGAACATGTTTATCCCATATTTCCAAAACCTGACAAGTACCTGTCACATACCGAAATATAATTGAGGGGCTTAGAATGCAAGGGGTGTAAGTGACTTGATCGATTTCTCTTCGACGACTTTTTCTTTGATTAATAACTCAACTGCAAAAACGTTCCAATTTGAGTTTGCTATAGAATCCGATAGATGAGTTTCTGGCCTACCCTCCACATTGTCAAATACAGCTGGGAATGAATTTGCAGCTAAATTATGACCAAAAGAGAGAGTCGATGTAGCGAAATAGATCAAATCACTTACACCCCTTTCATTCTGAGCCCCTCAATTATCAATGATGCAAAATCTCGTAAATTCATCAGGGCACTAAACACTCGAAATTCGAAAGAAATTGTCGTTTTTCAATTTGCATCCCCAATATGTTCCCAAAAGACGTAATTCTACGTCAAAAATATTAATATACTTTCGGTTGCCAGCTTTGAATATATCGGACCGGTGTCGATACTGATCACGAAAATACGATTCACCGAAATCGAATAGCGATACAACTATTAGCATCATATCATATAAATTAGTACCTAAATTTTTAGTTTGGTGTCCACTATCGCATTGTTGACGTAGGACTGCGAAATTGTTTAATTCAATTCACTTGCTTATGACTTTGTATATTATTTCTGGAAAAAAATAGAAATCTACACTTCAGCAGAAATACTCGAGTCGATAAGAATTTGGCTCGTTAGCTCTATTTACGTTTATAGATACCGAGCAAGTCGATAGCATCGACAGAGTGAAATCTTACGATGCAATCGACTAATCTATTTGCTCGGTGTGATAGTGATAGAGATTGTATCGACTTCTCGATTTGATTTATGTAATAGAGCCCTTTGACACGAAATATATCGAGTCTTGGTGAACAACTAAGCAATATTATTTCAATCCAAAATTTTAGCGATGACTATTTATAATGAACGTGATAACAATTCTGATATGGGGTAAACTGTATAGTTTAGTAGAATATAAACCTATAACAATTCACAATAATAGCTCTAAGAGAATTCCTACTTAAAAAGTGATTGATGCTGCTCGCCTTTGACAATAAATGACCGATTTGAACCTCGCATTGATATCCGAAGTGTCAGCATTAAAACGTGAATTTGCTTAAACTCGTGTATATTGTTTGAAAAACGAATAACCTGACATAAAATCGTAATTGTTAACAATCAAACAAAATTTAAAAAGTATCATAGATCCGTTGGGAAACTTTTGTTTAAAACTCCGAATCAGTTTTGTTTCATTTTGTTAAAAACAATTAAAATAAAAATTTAAAAAAATATGAAATTTCCAGACATCCCAATATTTAAACCAATCTGTGGCGTTCCAAAATAATTTTCTAACCTGAACATGTTCGGATGATGACTGCAAAGAAATTTTATTCATTATTTTCTAAATGCTACGTGTTCAGATCAGAGCAGAACTCTACAACATCCAACTCTATGGATACCTGCTGCAAAGCACACTGTCGTACAAATACTTGAACCACTTTCAAACTCCAACTGGATCCAACTGTTGAGTAGTTTTATGCACTAGCAATTTTATTGCGCAGTAAAATTCAAAAAGCAAGAACCAGCGAGCGCGGTTTGTCGATTTTCAGCTCAGCTTCGAGACCGTGGGATTGGGATTCGTTAAACTGCACTGCGCAGTAACTTTTACTACAATTTACAACTTCTGCAACTCCGTTTGCTGAATCGGACGTAGACGTGAATGGCATTCTGTTGGGTAGTGTGCAGTTTTAAAGTTCATCACATAGAACACTCGATGATTGTATTCGAGAATTTCAGTTGAATAGCTGAGATGAATGCTGGTGGAATCGACCAATCGAAGTACCGCCTTTCGGCGCCGATCCAAACCAGTGAATCAAAATATAGCCAACATAAAATATTGCAATTCATAGCTGATTCATGACTGTCATTAGAACTAATGGCAACGCTCCTCTCATTACGGCGGCTACTCAGAGTCTCTAGGGACACAGCGTTCCACTAGTTGTTATTTCTTGTTTGCAACGCTGTAGTTATAACTGCACGAGTAAAATTGTGTCAGTGTGTCTCCGAGTGCCGATGGTTAGTGGCGTTCAGTACTTGTCTACATGCAAACATGCGCACCAAAGTACTTTTGAAGATGTTATATCATTCCCGTGAAAAGGTCAAAATTGTTTCTGATCTTGATTTACGTCAACTTTCGCACTGCACTTCCGCCTTTTAAAAAGGAACTACGGCCAAATCATCGGATCTTCGTCGTACACAACACAGACATGGTTGCCCATGTGGGCAGTGCAGTGTGGCAAAAATAGGCCACATTGACTACTTCCACCAGCTAAAAAACACTGTTTGTATAGAGAGACAATGTAGCGAATCGTTATCGTGTTTGGCGGGCATTCAACACACAAAAAAAGTTTACATCAGAATTTGAACACACAGCTGCTATGCCGCTCGTAGACGCTACGAATTCCTAAGAGGCGATCATCCACATCGTGAGTGACCGGAATCAGCAGCTAGGGTGGTTCTAATTTATTAGAAAAAAAAGCGAGACAAATGTCGGACATATTATGAACTTCAAAGTCTAATTCATTACAGGATTATCTACGTAATTTCGATGAACGTTTCAGACAGCCCTCATGTCAGGGGTCTGCAATACTAACAATTAATTTAATAAATAATTCGTAACTCGCGTACCATTGGATAATTATACAACCTGTAAATTGTTCTTAATTGTTTTTTTTTTATCTGTATTATAGTTACTTTCAACACTTTTGGCTGGTTCGTCACTTTTTTACTTCCATTTTCGGAAGAATGTCGGGAGTGAGAATTGAACCCGTGATCTTCAGCGTGAGAGGTATGGATGTTACCACTACGCCAGATCGCCTCCTCCCCCTTCTTAATTGTTGTCGATCATTCAGTAGCCACGAGAAATAATTAAAATGTCATTCGTAAAATTTCATAACGTTTATTTGTCAGACATGCTTACTTATCCACTATAGGGCGCTTGCAGCGTGCATTTGTATTAGTAATCTGTTAGCAATTAAAAATCGGGCAAAAGTGATCGCTGCAAAGGGTTTATATGGATCGAAATGATTGAGTTTTGTTTTAATAATTTTTTCATCGAAATAGTTATAAACATTACGCGCTACTATATATTAATAACATGCGAGTATATGTTTCTTTAAAAAAAAAAATATTTATTTTTAGCGTCAAAATAGAAATTTCTGTTATGGCTATGATCTATATCAATGGAAGCAGATTGATTATTCAAAAAGTTTCACAGAAACAGTGCAAACAGCACATTGCGATTGTATAGCCGAATTAGGTGAAGTGTATTCCCATTTAGGCTTTGTGCTTTGAGCCCTGGAATGCTGGTCTCGTGAAGAAATAAACTATAATTAACATTCGTGTACAGATATCCTTAATCTGTGGTTAGTCCCGCCAAAAAAGCAATTGAAATTAAGGACATATTCAGCCAGAAAGATCAACCAACCCTCAGATATGATTTCCGGGTACCTGAATGCTCTGCGGGGATGTTTTTAAGGAAATTGATCGGAAACAGAGAAAATCCATCGAATTCATGAAAAATACAAAAAAGCCACGGAGGCTCGAGTTCACGTTCGAATAACTCGAGCCTCCGTGACTTTGAATTAGTTGCGATAATCCTTTTCTGCTAATTTTGGGATTCAAATCTAGTGGAAAAGTCGCTCTATGTACATCGCGAAATAGGTGCTAGTAAATTAAACAATATGCGTCACACACAAACTCTTGTTCATCAAATAGCTTGCCTAACTGTTTCACGAAGTTCTTCTTAGTTCTATGAAAAATTTCGCGCTAGCAGAAAGACAGCTCATCTACAAGAACGCCGATTGATGATAAATCCGCTCTTGCTGCATGGAAACTACGAATGTAAACAAACGATGTGTGCCCAACACATGCTCTGCATGTATGTGTAGCAAGAGCCCTATTGTTTGCAGAGTCAAATTTAAGTTTGAGCCTGGGTAGACTATGCACTTCCGAGTTGTTATTCGTGGTAGACCTGAACCAGCGAAATTGCACAACGGTGTTTGGACCCATCAATTCCTTTTCATCGTACAACTTTAGATAGTCGAATAGTCAACCGGTTAAAAACGATTGCGAATTGGTTCGGGAAAATGCATCCGACTTTTCGTCTGGCCCTCGTCAGTCCCTGCGGATCGATGGTGCCTTAGGCGGCGGTGACACAGGGTGCAGAAAAGTGATCGTACGAATTGTATGCAATAGTGAAAGTATGCAACCACATTGAGTTGGATTGGTGTGGTTACATTCGTTCCTCCTTGCTTCGTTCGAATTCGTCAGCTTCTATCGAAGAAAATTGTTTGTTTCTCTTCGTACAATCGAATTTTCGTGCGTACTTCTATCCAAAGTAACCTTAGCCTTACACTCTTCAATAGAAAAGTCTACTGTCGGTCCGATGAGACTGGCGCGAAATTTCGGTGCGGTGAAGCATATTTTGGAAAAATAATCAATTCATTTTCATGACGAGAAAAAATGTTTTTGAAGTAGGACTACGTCTCTCTTTAAGGGTACCAAATGAGAACACATGTCACGTTTTAATGAAACAGTTTTAACGTTAATAGCTATTTTTGAAGCGAATAGTACATGGTTCGCTCTCACTGCATACTATGAGGGGTTTTTGTTGATCAATCATAACAATTTCGATCCGTTATTCCTGCTGTATGCGTGAATTTCCAAATCGGTTAAAGGGAGTATGTAGCTTACATAATGCTTAACCAAATGTTATCAATAATTTTCAATTTTGCGACTTGATCCCCTCTGACTTAACTCAGACCAATTGTCCGGTTGATGTTTTAGATGTTGTTAGTAGGTTAGTAGTATGCATTCCTTCGATTTGATATATATACAATTTGTTTGGCATTAAAGTTCAAAAATATGCAAATAAAAAAAATATTTAATTGTGTATTTAAAATATCGAGTACGATTTCGAATAAAGAACATTTGCGGTATTCGCTACGTTTGTTTCTCTATTTCATTAAAAGAGCGGTTAAAGCACAACGTTTGCTTTTTATAACGCTATTTCGAGAGACCTGAACACAAAAACCATGGCTTTCACCTGGTGGCAAAAGGCGTGAAGGACGCAATAAATACCCATCAATTGGAGAACGTTATCGCGCAAGCCTTGTTCTCCAGATCTTGCCCCGTTAGATTATCACAATTTTGCTTCTTTAGGACATGTACTTGCAAAGCAGCACCTCGTCGAAAAATGTGTAGGCGAATAGTTTTCGTCTAAACAAAAAAAAAGTTTTACTATAAAGAAATCTACAATTTTTCTGAGAGATGGGCGGAATGTGTAGAATCGAGCGTAAATATGTACGAATAAAAAAAAGTTCAAACGATGTCATCGGGGATCGAACCAAGGCCGGTCGTGTTTCACACGACTACGCCATCCAAATAGCCACATGCGCTGTTTCATAAATGCGTGATAATATTACACCTCATTATAAAATGAAGTTGGAAAGTGTTTTCTAAGAGTAAAAATGAGAACATAAAAGTGAATCTATATCATCGTCTGAGCCTGTATCAATCGCTCGAAAGGCAAATGCAGTGCAAGAGAAGCAGAGAAAAAAACCTTTGAATCGGATAGAAAATAGAAATAGAATAGAAATAGAAGAAGAAAATAGATTCATTTTAGATTTTCATTCTATTCATTCAACGAGCAGCCAACAGCCACACATAGAGGCTTCGCCCGACGCGCAGTCTGAAAGCGAAATAGCTTCGAAAGATCTATAGAGTGTTGGGAACAAAAGATGTTACATCGCAGTACATTTTTAATATTTTTTAAAATTTTTAGTTTTCAAATCCGAGGTGCTGCTGTATCGAATGTCAATTACTCGACAGAAGGGTGGCTTTTCATATCGTCAGGAATATTTG
>NW_026599724.1:0-25000 GCF_029784135.1 Toxorhynchites rutilus septentrionalis
GCTTGCTCTAGTGAGACGACGGCGGCGGTGGCGGCTATGGCCGAGCGAAAATTTTTGCGCTACATATTTGGAACAGCGTAACACACAGCCGGTTGGCTGCCCACACTGCATTTGGACCAGCTCTCTGTGGGGGGACACCCCGCTGTTCGGACAGATGTGATTATTTACAGTTTCTCACATCAATCGATCTATGCGTAACGTATTCGACCTTGAATGTGATCCTCCATGTCCACTGCTCGACAGCGAACAAGATCCAGCTGTTTCATCAAATCACTTTATTGAAATGAGGATGACGTGATTAATTGGACGGCGGGAGAAAAAAAATATAATAAAAACAGAAAGATCACTCGCGTGTAGCTAACAGTTTCGCTTCTGTCGGCCTCTAGATTCACACGAGATTCACGGCCATTACGATTCCGTCTCCTTCATCGCGTCACCTCACTACTCACGAAACCGGTCCTGACAATGATTCGGATTCATGTTAATTTATGTGATACATCCGGAAGACTTTATCTTATCGGTTGGTTCAGCTGGACACTCCCCCTTTTGGCTGAATTCCCATGCCAAACGGGTAATGATTCAGCGCCTTCGCTGTAATTCTACGAGCGACTCTCAATCGCAAAATATAACCCGAGTTAGTCACACGCGTATATCGTTTCCTCTAGAGAGGAACTTCTAAAGTGTGTTTACCCGACAACAGAGGGCGCTGTGAGATGATGTGCGAAAGATTTTTCCTCTCATGCCCCTTGCTACCGACTTGCTGGACATTTGCGTCTGGTTTTTCGTGAGAATTCGAAATATTAATCACAACATCTGTTTGCGTTAAAATTCTTCGGTTGGATAGCGTTGCGAAGTCGGTGGAGTGCGCGCGTATTTGCGTTCCACCAGCGGTGACTTCACAGCTTTTCAGCTGGGCGGTGGCGGCGGCGGCGTGTGCTGTCAAAAAAGTTTGACGTTTGCGCCAAGTGCCAACTTTTGCAGTCGGCGGCGGCGGCCGTCGTCTTGTGTCTTGCGATACCCATTCCCCACAGCAGCGATGGCGTTGGCGGGCGGCTCACTCACATTAGAATATCTGAGGCGGCGGCGGCGACCTGCATGACCGAGTAAACAGTTCACTAGCGCTGACACAATAGATTTCCGCCGGTTTCGCTTCGGCGTTTTATTTCCAACCCGTGGTAAACGATGCGATAAGTGGGAATTTTTCTCTAACGATGCGTACACTTTGTTGTGTGCGAATCTGCCGCCACCGTCGCCAATTTGCCCGGCGGAACTGCCCTGGAAGAGTCGCAGCCGACGCCGAGGCCGCCTGTCGAAGCTGAAACGCAATATCCTGCAACGGCGGTGGCGGTCCGATCTTTGACTGAGCAAAACAAATGTGCGCTCCTTCACAGATGGGACGCCTCATCTCGCAGAAAGTTGCCAGCTCCGGTTGCGACAAAACAAACGATTATTCGTTGCCACTATCATGTACCACCATACGTACTTAGTCGTATACACGTTTCCTTCCCAAGTCTGGTTCGCGGAACCTTATCACATGCATGCATGCTAACAGCTGAGTTGCGAGTTCCATCCAGAGAATTACTGTTTGGGTTGTGCGTTAATTGGTTCAATTAATCACCAGCATCGCTGGTCATTTGGATCGTTATTTTGAAGCCGACAGGAAGATGGTGGACAAGGTTATTAATTGATTCCCTCCGTTGTTATCGTGGCGACTAATTCATAAATTCAAGACTTTATTAGTTGGTGGTTATGGCGGATTGACGATCGTCATTTGGTTATACCGTACAAGCGACGTGACATCGCATCGCAGCTGTTATGTGCACTCTTAGTTTTGAATCTGATCCTCGCCAGTAGTCTCCTGCTCTTTAAACTGAATTGTACAATCGTTCCACAGATGATTCCTATATAGCTCAGTCTCACGTTATCATGTTTCGATGACACATTTGAGCATTCGTATTGCTATTTGACTTTATGATGTTGCCCTCCAATTCCTCAGTTTTGGCTGATTTATTTCGGTAGTCTTTAAACTCTACGAACATTCTAGGGATGCAATGTCACATTACCTAGATAGTCAATTCGTAGGTCTAAATTGTGAAATGATTATGTGGACCATAGTTTGTTTCAAGCGCAAGAATAAAATAAATAAGACTAAATATATATAAATGATAATACATTTTGTTTTAAATTTCAATTGACGGAAACTCAAGAAATACCGAGCAAAACTGTTACCTCAATGTATGATCGTTGAATTGCCATGGGCAGAAATATCACTGAATTAAACTACCATCATTGAAGATATAGGGTGGATTGATTGGTTAAACATGAACAACTGCACACTGATTGTTTCACAACATATATTATCAAACTTTATTTCTTTTTGTAGTTCAATAGCTATAAAATACAGGAAATTATTTAATCAGGCCTACAATTTAACAAAAGCGAACTGTTTGACTTTATGGTTCACAGCTTCTATCGAATTTTTGTACCACTGTCGTATTCATTTTACTTGAGGATTACGGTCAATTTGCTTTGAATTGTTTCTCATTTTCCACTGTTTTGGGCGTTTTCTTGAAGTTATAGTTTTCAATTGGTCGTTACTTTGACGAGTTTGGAACGTTTTGGTCTTGATTGACTTGCAGGTTTTTAGCGATATACCATTCCCGAGCCATTTCTAGTAACAGGAAGCGAGGTCTGGTCTAAATGGCACTGAACAACAGTGTTAATTAAAAAAAAAATATTGAAATCATTCATATGTATGTAATCTCTGTGCCAGTTATCACGCAAAGTTTACTCTTCGGCTCATATCTGCCGCACTAAATATTTTTTTGGGAACTTTGCCACCTTTTTCCGACTTCACTGATGATGGTTAGGATTACTTTTGAAAAAACACTGGCAATTCTACTGCTCTACTACGATTGCTGCAGCATCCAGGTATCGAATTCCTCCTGATCCTGGCTTCTCAGGAATCGTTAGACATTCCCCGTTTTTTTTAATAACGTTTGTCGCAGCGGATTCAGGAATTTTGCTAATTCGGTGGATTTTCCATACGCATGAGCAAAATTCTGTTTCGTCAATTTGCTTTGAATTGAGTTCCTCATTTTGAAAAATCGTGAAATCAAAATAGAGGCGACAACCCGTACGCATACACCTATAAAAATAGAGGTACTCAAATATTTTTAAGTTGCGATTAAAATAAACTTAAAATTTGAGTCGATCAATTTACACCTTGCATTAGGGGAACTGGGGGTAAGCCCGTCATTGGGGGTAAGACCGGCATCACTAGAGTTTTACTAGAAAACTCTAATTAACTATGTCTTTGAACACTGTACATGATACTACTTCTTATTTTAGACGTTTTAAACCAAACCCAACCCACCGTGATTTGTCAATGTTAAAATATTATTATTATTTCATTTGATCCATCTGACTAACAGTCTACATGAATTCACATGAATACATGAATTTAATTCCCCTGGATTGTTAACTATCACTGGGATTCGAGCTGAGTTAGGTTAAAGTAATAAATTAAAGGAAATAGTCTCCTTAAAAAATGAATGCTGTTGGAGTAAGGCCGTCACCCTTTGAGTGGAGTAAGCCCGGCATGATTTCCAGTTAGTTGAAGGTTATTGGGACATATTTTCCATCTAATTTAGATGCCTCGCAACTCCCAAAGAAATCGAATTCTGAGAGTGGGTCCCAGGAGAACCTCACCCTTGCAAAAGAGGCTATCGTTGGTGGAGTTTCTGTCAAACGTGCTTCCAAGACTTTGGAATCCCCAGGTCTACATTACAGGATCAAGAGCGTGGCCGGCGTCGTTATTGACTGTTTAAAGCTCGAAAAACCGAAGCTTGCGCAATGAGAATGATTTGCTACTCGCAAGCGTCATTCAGAGTGTTCTTTGTGCAATTTTGCTGGTTCTGGTCAATCACGAAGAGCAACTTCAAAGTGTACAACCCAAGTGTACCCAGGTTTAAGCTCGAGTAGCTGGCTAATTATTGCTTTTCAAAGTGTAGCTCTGGTTCTCGGAATTGATTCGTAAAACAGTTCTCAGATCGGGGTTTTCCTCGAATTCCCGTTTATCTGTAACTTATGATAGGAATTGTTACAGGCAAACAATATTTGATTGCTATTCAAGGGTTATAAATCTGAGCCTGTAAAAATAAACGAATTTAATAAAAATATGGGTTATAATAATTCCACGATTAATTATTTCGGTTATGTATTGGTATGTTATTTGTTCACCTCATATACTTTATCGTTAAGCATTTAAGCATAGACTGATCAAGACCTCATACGAATTCGTACAACGGTCCTCAGATGCATATAGCCTAGCCGCAACCGTGTACAGAATAGGGGTTTCTTCAGAAAGTACTCTTGCTTGTACATCTTTTAGTTCGTAATCATGTTTGTGGTTTTTTTTCCACAACTGCAAATAGTTTTCCATATTAGAATTTGTGGAAAACACGAACTTGAACTTGTTGTGGATCTCTCATTAATCAAAACTTTTGATCTGAATGCTGCCAAAATTATATCTTCACTTACGTTTCTTAGCTTATGATGTTTATAAAATTGAAGCAAGCAATTACAGTGTGTGTTCAAGAAAAATAGATCATATGGTTTCGGGCATGCGATGGTCACTCCAAAACCGACACATTCTTCTTTAAAAAGCAGGATTCGACTAATGTTCGTGTAATTGAAGTATTTCTGGGATCGTTGTCTTGCTGAAAGCTCCACCCTTGTGGGTTATGTGTTCATTGTCATGATGAAAAATAAATTGAATTGACTATCATCCAATCACAATACATTCTCCCGATCAAACGTCTGGCAACTAAAGCGAGCCTCCCGGCGTTTGATGGATATCAGTATATCAGTGGCATTTATGCGAATTAATTCCAACTTCACCAAGTTGCAGTTCAGTAACTTCTAATAAATTCTTCCCACGGTCGTGTTGCTAACGCGAAATTGCTCAGCAACTCTGACGGTCTGACTGCCCGGATTTTTTTGGCTTTGACAACGGCATTATAAACTTCATAACAAAAATAAATAAACAACTTTCTGCCACGATCACGAGAGAAAAAATAAACTCTGATTTCTGCCTTAATTTTACAATTTTCAAATTTGCGACCAATGTCAGTCGCAAGAACTATCAAGTTCTTAAAAAATGGTGTCAATCAAAACGCCAGATGGGAGTCAATATGTCAAAACCACTCTGCAGCCATCTTGAACTCTTCAATACGACAGTTCACGTTGAAAACCATTCGTCTTTCCTGAACGTTTACCTCGAAGAAATCTTTCTTCGGTACTGTTTTCATATACCATACCTTACCTAACCCACTTAGTGACCACACGGTCTCACTTTGAACCATAGATCCATCTTGACCTCACTGATAACGTGGGTATTCTCATAAGTGATGCACACATGCTTGTAGCAGACGAACAAAAAACAAATAAATTGGGTAAAAACTAATTGAAGCACAAATTCTAACCTTCAAAATAATGTATTTGTTTTTCAACATCACCGTTAAGAATAACACATTTCTACCAACGTGTTACAAGTTTTTTCATACCATCACTGAAAAATTCTTCCGATTTTTTTCGAACCCATAACGAGATAGCTGGCTTCACCTTATTGTCCTTAAGGTCACTCTTGAGCAGAGACAAATAATGAAAATTGCAAGGCACAAGGTCGGGAGAATACGGTGCAGAAGTTAGAAATTCGATAACAGCGCGTTGTTTAATTCGCGTTTACATGGCCCCGACAAACCGCGCCATACTTCCTTTACTCAAAACAATCTGAATGAAAGCAACGCCTTCAAACTGTGAAAAAGTACTTTCACATGCCACCAATCTTGAAGTTTGTTTAGCTCGTCTTCTACGATCATGTCTACACGACTCATCAGCCTGCCCTCATAGTTTGGCAATGAAAGCTAAATTGACAGAGCGTTCTCAACTTGCGAATCATATCCTCTAGTCCACGGGCTGGATGTTTCTATTTGTTTTATCGTATAAATCCAAGCTTTCTTCAATTTCGAACTCATTTTTCAAACCTGAAATTTTCAAGAATGACTTCTGGAAACGGAAACGCAACTTTCACCACATCCGTGAATGACCATCCAGACCAGATTCCGTTCCTTCGATAACTCGAACGCTATGCGATGGCAAACTAAGCTAAAAATTCTGCTTGAGCATTTGTGGAATTTGACAGATGTAAACAATACACTTTTAATCAATTTTGCTCCAATCAGATGTTTTTTATCCAAACGATTAAAAAAATGCAGACAAATTTGAGTGTTCCTAATGTTTTAAATATCTGCGGTACCTTTCTGTTCAATGTAAAAATGAAATAAAGCAATGGGTTTTTATTTGATTTTTCGTTCCTGTCTTTGGCGTCAAACTTCGTTTGAAGGTTTATTGAAAATTATGTTGTAATTTTATGTGCCAGACGGATTTGCCAAATAAGCGGGAAATCGCAAACAGCAACGATAATGCCAATTCTGTGTGTGCAGCATTGAATTTTTTGGTGAATGGCACGTCCAACAGCATGGCGATCGCACTTCCTCGCGGAAGTTCCGATTCAACCGTTTTCCAACTTTGCTGCGGGCACGCTCGTTCACTAATCTTGTGAAATCATTTCGCCTTGACAAACAAGTTACAGCCCTCAGCTAAGACCTCAATCTCGATCAGTAGCGGACGTGATGTCACAATTAGGCCAAAGCTTTCCGAGAACAAAAACGAGCGGTTTCGGGAAGGGGGGTTCCACGGAAGTGCATATTCCATCGTTTGGGAATGTTGGCCCTTTATCTCGGCAAGTACTTGTCGCCGATATGTTAAAAGCCGTTTTCCACAATCGCTTGACGCACACAAAAAGCGACAAAACGCGCGCGCGGCGGCATTAACGGCGGCGATTCTCCAACGTGACAGGAAATCGAACGGTACGTGACCGTAGAATAGATAGATACGGAGGGCCGCGCTTGGTCAATTTCGGCTAACCAGGGAAACACACAATGGCAATCAATCACCGTGACACCAAACCTCGCGGTACGGACCGCGCGAGACAATCAAATTACCGCAATATCGGCGGACACACGAGTCAAATATTATAGTCGGAGCTGCAGCAGCAGCAGCAGCTAACGGGGTGGCGTATAAATTTCATTTAAACGTATGAGTGTATGAATAGGCAATGAAATTGTATAATAAATAATAATAGTTATGACCTTGGCCATTTTATAAGCAGCTGGTACTTATTGTACAGTTGAATAATCTAAGCCACGAGAGGCGCTTTTCTCCATTCTCTCACACCTATTTTCCTGTTTTCATACCTGACGTAACTGCACTCTCGGGTAGTGTGGAGGTGTGCAATCAGCGCCTCCCCTTACCTCCCGCGAATCACTGACAACACGCTTCCCGCGTGCGAGAGAAGGAGACGTCTAATGTCAGTCCACTAATCGAACTTTTTTTCCGCGCGAAACAACAGATGACGCTGCGAGATGTATCAATTTACATAAAACAAAGGAGCGTAAAATTGCTGCCAATCGTCAGCTCCTATCATCAACGCCTATCATCTTCGTAACAGGGTTTGCAACTACCCGCGGGACAGCGGCCTTTCGACCACTTAACTGACCTAGTAGAATGTGTGTTCAGAGAGTATGTACTACGAAACGCGGGGTAGCGGGGCGACTTCAGATGGTCAATGTGTGTGATCATCGCTAGTGGTGAATCTCGACCCCCGAGCAATGGATGGGAATATGTGTTTCATTTTTAGTGTCTCGTGGGTTTTGTTGACATTGAATGTTAGTGTAGCGGCACCGACCGCGCGGTCACCGTGTCATGTTTTCCGATGACACACACTCACGTCCCACGACGCGACGACGACGATGATGATAGCTCTATGAGATGGTGGCGCGTTCCGATGTCTTCGTCTCATCTGGTGGTTTTCATCACTCGGATGTGCCTCTCTGCTCGCGAAACTCACGTTGGCGGCTGAGGTCCACTTGGGAGAAGCGGTTGTGGTGGTCGAGGAAACGAGGTGTGTTGGGACAGACCAAATAAAAATTGTTTGTTTTTATCGTTCTTCTTCCTTGAGGTGTTGGCCGTGGGACACGTTCGGTTCATTGGAGTTCGTCTACGCGTAAAACCTGAATCCGACAACAAGTTGCTTCTTCGGTCGAATGTGTCGCCACCGATGGACGCGCGTTGTGATCTTGAAAACAACAAAGAGGGTCGACAAATGTCAAACCACTTTGTTCACACTGCTTTGGTCCAGCTGGAAGACATGTTACTCGGTAGGGCAGCACTGCCGTTCGACAGACACAAACACATACCCAAGCGATCGAGCGCGTGGTCTTCGTCGAGGCTGTTGCAATTTGCATAAATTTCGACAGGCGGACTTTTATTTTCCAGCGGCGCGCGTGCGGCTTTGTTTTCGGCAAAAGGTCAACATCGTATATATTACTGAGTGATCGTATGTCTAGCTCTTTGTCTCGACAGACCATGTTTCCAAGGGGTGTGGGGGTACAAAAACATTTCTTACCATACGCACACGCACCTTTAGCAGCCATCATTCAACGGAACCCCCCCCCCCTCTGCTGACGGGGTGAACGATGCCATTTGTTATGAAACCTGACATCATTTCGAACTTTTGACTTGTTACTTATCAATGCTTTTTTTCTCTTTTTTCTTCCAGGTGAGTTTTGAATGAGTCTCGCAGTGGTACGCGGTACCGTAGGATAGTGGTTACAACCTCACCCCACTAGGGATGTCAATTGCTGCAGTATGTAGAGCCGTCGTACATCGTAAACAAGACAAATATTGTGCAATATGAAATCGCGCCAACTTGTGGCACCTAGACTGGGGACAAACTGACCAGCAGCCGAGCAAACATGATGACGACGACAAATTAGCGAAACCTTGAGGGCTGCGACTGGTGGCGGCCGTCTCAGGCGGCGCATACCGCTGAAGTTCTGAATAGCGCTGAAATTGCTCTACTGACCTTTTCGAGAGTGCTCGAGAGTTACACAGCGAACCGAGCATTCGACCACGGTTCGGCCGATTGCCGCTCGTGTTGGCATATTAATAGCCGTGACACGCCTCCTTCCCTCGTCTCGTGCACACGGTCGATGATTAATCGTCGCGATGACGAAAGATTTTCCCTGCAGTTTTCCGCCTTCCCCCGGAAACGCTGGGGGATTTCATTAACCGCGCTTTCGCGCGCGCGAATTCCGACTGTAAAGGTAATGTAAATACAATCAGCTTGGAAGAAAAAATAACGAATCGCAAATGCTCGAAGTTTTGAATAAGCGGCAAACGGCTGCGGCTGTACCGACACGACGCATAGCACACGGCGGGCGAGCTGTTTGAAGGTTAACCGACCGATCGACCGACCGGATCATGATGCTCGCGGACGAACCTTACATAACACACGACTCTTGAAGCAACGGCTGTTTTGAACACAGGCACAATCGGAATGGAAAACGATCATATCGCTGCTATTTACAGAATGAATTTGCAAATAAATATCCAGTTTCCCACACACAAGTGCCTTGGATCACCTGATGATGTCCATCATAGTGCCAATTTAGCAGCTGATCATATCACATTGTTTTCGACCAGTATCCACAGTGGTGCTGCGCTTGATTGATCAACGCGCGACAATTAGAATTAATGCTCCTGCTACTGGTTGAAAAACTTCCCCACGGTCATTTTCAAGCTCTTTGGAGCAGTGGCAGCACGGTTTCCGCAGTGTTCATCGCCATAACGTATCACGCATACAGAAACCCGCTACCACTAGTCAGACACCAGTTTCGGCCAAGGTCAAGCTCGCGAGGAAACCAATTCTTCCGTGCCGAGGCTTTGAAGAGTTTTTTTTGTTTCCATTGATGCACAGATGAACGGATTTGAATTTTGTCGATTTGTAGTCAATTTCACATAACAAGCGTCTCTACTGGTTTGATGGGTCGCAGCGCTGGAACGCTGCTCTGCTAATTGCTCTTACGTCAACATGTGCCACTTTTGACACTTCAGGCTGTGGGGTAGGAAGGTTGGATCACGTATAGGATCTTCTCTCGTGAAACACACCATACTTGACTCCTTGACCCGAAAGGCGAGGTCGAGACACAATTTCAGTTTTAGTCTAGAGGCGAATGAACTGCAAAGTTTAAAGCCTCTTTAATCCAACATCATCATCATTCAGTTTTAGTTCATGTTGAAATGTCATTTTGAAAAAAAAATTTGAAGGGGGGTGTAATTTGATTTCTAACGAACTCCATGTTGTTTTCTGAAAATCATTCTAGAGTAGACTTCGAGTTTAGAGTGTGGACCTCGTTCTTCCTATACAATGGGAGCAGCCACTTCTTAAACTACTCGTCAGTACTGGTCCATTTTGTATAAAACATAGAAGGACATATCACATTGGTAGCGCGTTCGCTAAATAAGCGATCGATCGTCAGTTCAAAACTCAGGTTCCTCAATTGGCCATTTTTGTGTTGTAATAAAATGACTACGTTCACGCAACAATCATGCATCTGCTTGCAAACAAGAAAAACATCGGGCTGTTGTGCTATTAATAACACAACAATGATCACATCAACTGCTGTCCGGTCTGCTGAATAATTGAAGAACAGAAGGAATACCTTTACGCATAAAAATGGCTACTGTGTAATTTACAATTTATAGAAAACATTAACATGTAACATGTACGCGATTCAAACTTTTTTTTTTATTAATCCGTTTATTTTTACAGGCTCAGTTACATAAGTTTAATGGAGCCAAACTCTTAACTATATTTCAACTAGCATATATCAACATGTTGTTTCCTTAATTCTATGGTTAATGAAATAGGAAACCGATTACTCGCGGTCGACTCGAGTTTAGAAGGGTGACACATTTTCGTTAGGAAAAGGATGGGATGTAAGGAGATGTGTGTTTACACTCGCACTCACATTCACATTCACATTCTCATTCACACTGACACTTCACACTCAATTCTTAAAACTATCCTTACATCTAATATGTATTTACAATTTAACTTATTCTAATGTTAGTAGGAAGGGAACCGATAGCTCGCGAAGGACGAAAAGGAGGGAAAAAGGATGTATGAACAATCACACTCGAAGATCGATAGCTTTAAGGAAAACATATATTTGGGACATGTAATCAAGGTCTAACCGAGCCAACACACCTCTCACCGGCACATTGGACTGCTTTCCTCCAGCCCGAAGGGAGATTCAAACTTTAAGTCTCTTCGCAATCTGATTGTAGGTTAAACCCTGAGACGAGACATGACAATAGAAGGGCGATCCCGGGCCAGATTTTCTGTCAAACTCGGACCACTTGCAACTCGGCTTCTGATTGGTTGATGAGGAAAATAAATGACATAAATAAATATACAAAAATAGCATTTACAATATTTCTACAGTGTTGTCAAATATATTTAAAACTGAATAACAGTTGCATTCCGGGGGTCTTCGTAGCCACTTGGTTACGCGTTCGCTTACCAAGCGATCGATCGTGAGTTTCAAACTCAGGGCCCTCAATCGACCATCTTTGTGTTGTTATAGAATAACTACGTCCACGCAACCATCATCAGCGATGGAGATCGATCCACGGTCGAAATAAGATCGATGCATCCATACAACTGTTCTGCTCTGCAAGAAACATCGGGCTACTGTTCTATAAATAACCCAACAATGATCAATATCAACTGTCTCCGCTGTCCGGTCTGCTGAACAATGGAAGAACAGATAGAATACCCTTACGCCTAAATGGCTACTACTAACTACAGTGTAATTTACAATTTATAGAAACATAAACATATGTACATGTACACGATTAAAACGCGGCTCTGTTACAGCTAAAATGCTAATGAGCCTAATAAATAAATAAATGGGATAAAAAAAGCAGTTGCATTCACATTTCAATTTAGTGAAAATTTCTATTATCGATTCTTTGTATATTTCCGTTTCTATTACCTCCTGTGTTCAGTTCCTGAAGAGAGAGAAACATTGCATCGGAGGTTCGACCCTACACTTTTTTAATTATTTTTAATTATTTAATTATTTTCCAACCGTGAACTAGATAGCAATCAAATTAGGACCGAATAACAAAGAACAGAAAAAATATTCAAAATCATGTTGGAACCTGAATAAACATGCAATCATACATACATACAAAACAAACAATAAACACTATGTTATAATTTGGAAATGTATAATTTTATCAATATTGCACCACTGTTAGTATTCGAACGATATCAGGGATGGATTATAGGGCCTTATTCCCATATATACTTTACGGTGAAGACGAAATGAATTGTATCTGCGAGGAAAATCTGGGTACAAAATTAGTTTTTAATAAGGCTCAGATTAGCCGGCCCGAAGATAGTTTTAATTTGTTTTGAATGAAAAATTTTGCTTGGCGTTATTTATTTACTTGAAGCACGTTCTTCTTACCATAATTTAACCAATTTTCTATACACTTTCCGATATTTCGACTAAAACTTATCGTCATTATAAAATAAAATTATCATCAGATATAATATTTGTGAGAGATCATTTTACACGAAGTGAACAAAGTTTTTCATTCACACTGAACACTATTTTGATACGGAGAAGTTAATTTTCATTCATAATTTCTATTTGAAAAATGTTCATTCTGCCCAATATTATCTTTGACGTTTCACTAACTTGTAAAACGACGTTCATTGACGTGCCGTTCATTTCGTTTTCACGTGAAATGTATATGGGGAAAAGTCTCTTGATAACTAAAACAAACCACAAATTTAATTCATGTATTTCATGTAAAAATGGTACAGCTCATGTTTCACATGTTTCTCTCATGCTAAAATAATCTTTCGAAATTTTAAAACATTCGGCTTCCATGTTATCTAGCACTTGGTCGATGAAAATGCAGAAAGAAGAGTAAGAAGCCAGTTGTCATGTCTTGTCTCAGGTTAAACCCTCTTCTGTACACCAAGTCAAAATTTTCTTTTATGTTTTCCTTTTAATTCTTGGCATCTTTTGAACTTTTTTTTAAATTAAAAGAATTGATATTTGGGATGGATAAAAAACAAGTGCCACAGTGCGTGTATCCACACGCTGAAAAAATATTAATCACTTAATGTATAAAAAGTTTCTAACTACTTTGCGATGTATTCCTTAATAATAAAAATTAAGTTTGAACTCCCAAAGTAATAAAATTTAAAATTAGAACACATCTTCGAAATTTTTATTTTTTTTCATTTTCATTTCTTGATAGATTTACTAGGTTTTTGCAATCATAAAACTTTCAACATTAATCGTTGACAATGTCAAAATAGCATTGAAATGAGAGCTTCTCTTACATTTGTGCAAATCGCAACGCGTTTTTCTAAGACATACTAGAAAATCGGATACCGTTATGAAACATGCCAGCTGTAGGTGCTTTTGTACCACACTGAGAGGGAATACAATTTCTCATACATTCGCAGATCGCAAGGTGTTCCCGTAACACGGGGTACTCGCATATATCTGTGCTGATGATGTTTCCCTAACACGGACTTCAGAATGAAGCAGAGTTACGATACTCACTGCCATTGATGATATAAATAGGCTGCGGCGTCATCCAAGTATTATAAAGGAAGTTTATAATGTAATGGTTGTTTATTTTGATGCTCTCTTACATTTATCATTTTATTACTAATTTTTAAAGATTATGGTTCAGGAGTAAAATTTGCGAAATATGCTCTGATGACAGTCTACTCCTTTTCTCCGTGATAATCTGTCCAGCGTTCACTGTCACTGTCTCGTCGAATTCATGCCATAGAGAAGATTTGACACTTGAGCATTGGATTTTAGTTAGTTTTTGTAGCATTACTCTGCCTAAACTTCCGTAAAATGAATCGAAACACAAGCTGGCACTACAAATCGTCCCCGAAAGCTTGTTTGAAGAACCGTGAGTCTAACAAAACAGCTTGAGATCATTTTTTTTCGATTGAGCCAATTCTTCGCTGTAGATCAGTTGTTTGTTCGTTTTTAAGCATTCTCTTGTTTCGCGGCAGACTAGCATCGAGAAATATGCCCATTTTCTTCAACAGTATGCGATGTAACGCGCATGTTTTAAAGGGGATAACATTATGTTCATCATGACGACATCATGGACGATTATTCTCAACACGCTGACGCTATGTTCTATAACATCCCATTCCGAACTGTTTGAAGACAGTGTTGAGTCCAGCAAGACCAAAATGGAGACAATCGGCTCTCTATTGAGCCGAACTCGATCAAGCATTAATAAATTGCAGTGAGTTGGAAAATTTTGTTTCAATTTGGAATGTACTTCATACATCGTTTACTTGGATATCGATTATTTTGATAATTAAGGTGTGCTTTTGAAAAAAATACTGGATATTATCACGCCGGGAGTTTAGGTTCGATTCCCCTTCTTTACTATTAACCCGACTCATAGTTAATGGTCGGTGAATGCCGAAACAAATCTAGCCTTCGATGAAAAATCTGAGGCACAGCATGCAAATTGCTTTCGGAAGCTTCGCCAAAGAGTTTACCATAAAGTGGGTATTCCTAGTGTAGAGACACGAATTTCGGACGTTTTTTTCGAACTCCGTAATAATAAAATCAAGAATATTATATTAAGAAAAAATATTCATAACTAGAATAGTTGCAAACTGGTGAACTGAGGGGGTTAAAAAAACGTTGTGCCATGGCGTACATGATTCCAGCTCTTCTGGTTATCTGAAACAAAAAAATCGAACAGATTCTGAATCAGTAAAGATACCGCTATCGCATGAACCTCGGACAAGTCAAAAATATATAATATAGTCAAATTTATTTACAAAATGGCGGCCGTTTGAAAAACAAAATGCGGTTTAAAACGGTTCTTCTTACGTTTCTCCATTTTTTAAAAATAGTAAAATTTTAAAAACATGATTTTCCTAGCAGTTCATTCGATAGAGAGATGTATGCCGATTCATATTGATCGGTTCAGTATTGATCGGTTTAGTAGAACTTGAGATATCGTGTACGCCGGTTTGAAAAAAATTGTTTCGAGAAAAACGCGTTTGAATTTCATTGTTATGGCCGTACCAGGTTAGATACCGCATCGCTAAAATGGCTCTAACTCGGTAAATAATAGGATTTTTGATAAGTCCTTCCTAGGGTATATTCTGGAATGTCTAAACTACAGAAACATGAAATAAATTTTATTTTATTTTTTTCAAATATCTAGACTAGAATAATCCCTTAAAGCTTGTTGTTGATCCAGAGTGTTTAATATTTTCAGGAAAACTTTTTCCTCCATCTGCACAAGAGGAAGTAATGTTGCCTGTTGCAAGGTTTCTATCAATAGACACCTGTTTACATATTTCATGTTGAACCATTCGATAGTGAAATGAATTAATGGCAATAACGATATTTCACTTCGGCTCCCTTTGTAAAATGTCTTACTTGTAATTCTGTCCCATACTTTCCTTTTGATTTGCTTTTAAAAATTTAAGCAGACGAAAAAAGGCACATGAGGATCGTGTTCGAGACATGACCGCATAGTTGACGTGGGATTTCGTAAGGTTATCTGTTGCAAGCTGGTTTTTCATGCTCGAAAAATTACATCGTTAATAGCATTGATAATGATTTGGTGGCCCTGAAAAGAGCCGTTCTGTTTGGTCGTTGGGTATACTTTGTTCACTCCACCAGTGTTCACAACCGAGTGATGATGACAGAAGGATGGTGATTATTTGTTGGATGGTGCGTATCGCGATAGAAGATACCTGGACGAAATGACTCCTGTGTTCTGTATGGATAAAATAAAGGGAAAAAAAACTCACCAATGTAATATAAGATAATTATCATTATAGAACACAATTATCAAACAATCAACCATGTATTTGCAATGTCGATTTCCCCATGCAGCTTGGTTTTGAAATCTGTGTTAGGGAAACGCATTTCGGTAGCAATAAAAATTTCCCCAACTTGCATATACGAGAGCGGTCCGCTAAGTACTTAGCCTCATCGCCCGATGGTGTCAGTATCGCAAGAAAGATTACTTATCGTGTAGCACATTCTCGTAAACGACTACTGTCAAAATTTCTGCCGAATCGGACTCGCAGTTTTGTTTTGACCGTGTTTGGAAGCAGGCGTGTCCGCGGATTTAAAAAAATTGGTCGAAATTACTGTGAATCAGATAGTACTCTTGTAAAATATGTGCCTTTTTTATATTTTCTAACTTTGTTCCACAGCAGATCTTTCTTCTTTGTTCACAACTCAACAACTTTCAACTTGAAAGTTTATTCGACTGTATTCCCACAACAGATTGGGCTTACACATGGCTTCATCCAGCGTTGCCAACCTTTATTTGGAATCTTCCAGGCATTTACGGAATCTTCAGACATCCAGACCGCCATTTGTCTAGTCCAGACTTCGCATGGTTCGTTCAGATTTATCCAGATATTTTAGAATAAATTTGAACAATTACTCGATACCACCACTGTTTTTACCGTTAAGCAGTCTATGAAGTGATTTGGACAACAGCAAATTTTTTGGGATTCCAATTTCTTCAAGCTTTTGTTTATTCGTTTTATAGATTTATGCACGCCGCCTTTAAGAATCTTATTGACGTAGGTCTACGTTTTCAATTTCTATGCTGGGTGTTATTTAACGAAATTGTAAAAATAGGAAAAACATCTCGAAAGTACGTCAACGGTTCAGAGATAGACTTAGTTAGCTTGCACTATCATACTTTTAGATCACAAACGGGTTTTTCAGATAAGAAACCACTCGTATTTGTGACCCAAACTGGATGAGTATGGATAGATTTAGTTACAGGAAGGATCGAAAATTGTTTGTGGAAGATTGTTCCTATGATCTTACTCTGGTTATCAAAACGAATTCAAGGCAGAAAAGCCTTATCAACATTTTCCAATGAGTAAATTCACGCGCTCGCTGAATAAAAACCAGAACCCCCTTTTCAGTTTGTTGGTTCGAATTTACGAAACTCACAAAATTGTTACAAATTCTAAACAAAACATTGCGATTTTTCTAATTATATCTATTTGAGTAATTTTGTGTATGATACCACAAAAAATCTCGCATACCTCTGTAGTAAATGTCAAACCACTTTGCAATTGCCGAACTAAGACGGATCTATTGTACAAGGTGCGACCGTTTGGTCACTAAATTGGGATGAAGGTGATATATGAATACTTTATGGAAAAAAGCAGATGAGAAACTGTTTACGGTGGGGCCTGAAAGAAAGATGTTGAACACAAGCGTGTGAAATTTTGTATTCTCTAGATAATTTCATTGATATTTAGCTGCTACTAGATATACATTCTGGGTATAGGAAAGACGAAACGTTTACAACGTAAAGTGTCGTTTTGAAAATAGTTCACAATCCTCACACAAGCGTGTTACGTTTTGTTTACAAATCAGACTTCCACGTATTGGTTCGCCTGGTGGTGCACTTCTATTTACCTTGGTTAACATTATCTAAGCGAGACACACCTGGAGTAAGTTTTACTTAAACCTCTACATGTTTTTCAGTGTTACAAATTACAGCTCCGAACAGATTTTGTTTCGCAGAAAGTTCGTTCACACGACGAACTCCGGCCAATATCAATTTCTGTCGGCGAACAGACCTGCTTGTCTGCGCGAAATCAATAATAGTCTTCCAGACCACATGTCACCATGCGTCCTGCACCCAATGAAGTTCCACACCGGATGACAAATTATATAAGCGATACATTTTGGAAAGAAAAAGGTTCTGTAATTCGAGCCCCGTCTGTGTCCGTCAGCTTGACGTTCGGCAGCGGCAGCAGCAAAAACAGCAGCAACGGATATGGTAAATTAATACAATTCCCATAACATTTCATAAAGTTTTTCGACCTTCTGCGCTTGGCCGACATATCCGCCCTAGTGTTGCCGCTGCTGTTGCTGTGGATTTTTCGTTCGTTATCCTCGGAACGCACACACACACATACTCGGTCCGTGGAGAATTTGTTGCGTGATACGGCGACGGTACGCTTCCTGCCTCTTCTGTACGGACTCCGGGATTTTCTCATGATCCAACCGACAATCGGGTCTTCTTTGTTTTGCTCGTTTCCTTTTCCCCCGATTAACGCTCAAATCCCCCACTCTCAGGTTTTTGTTGCAATTTTCGCTTTATGGTTGCCTTGGCCAGGGCTGTATAATTGCTATGTAACAACTTGCTAACAGCTGTTATAAATTTGCATAGACAAACTGTGCTAGTTAGAGTTTTCCTCCTTTGCTGTTTCCTTTTCTTCTTCATTTCAATAGTTTATGAAGTGCATGTTATCTTTCGATTCCTTAAACCTGATCGCAACCCTGCGGGCGACAGACTGCTTTCGATTGACATTTCACCGTACCTACGCGTCAGTCCACAACCTGGGGAGCTAGCCAACAAACGCGTGTGCGCTGCGATCGACGAGAAATATTTTAGATTAGTAGGAAAACTAAGCCAGCTCATAAGTGGTACACGCTTGTCGCGCCACAGCCGGTTATGACTATTTTAAGGTTATGGAGTGTGACTGAGAAATAACGACTCGGCCATACAGTACTAGTACGAAGCCTGCATGTATCCACCTCGGGTTACATATCAACAAAAAACCTCTGGCACCAGTAATGAAATATGACAAATCGGTTAAGTTGTTATTTCATAAGAATCTACATTTGTAGCGGTCATAAGGCAGTAACACCTCGTCAGCTGTATGAGTGAGTCGTGTAGATGGAAGCGCCTCTGGCGGTGAATGAAATCGATATATCGACCAGGTCAAGAACCCTGGATGGTGATGGTGGTGGACGGTAGGGAACAATTTCTCCTCCCACACCTCGCGTCCCCGTAACACAACAGGCATGCCCAGGCGGCACCTTCACACCCCCTGCTGCCAGGCGGCGGATACATATGATGGTCGTTAATGTGTGCGGTCCGAGGCGAGTGCGAGGGAGGCGCGATAATTTCACTCCGACTCCTGTCGCATGCCGCTCCTTAAACTCTGTTTGCTTTGTGACCATCGCGTTGCTATTAGTACAAATCAACAAACGCGCCAACACCCAGCTGATTAAAAGGAACACGATATATTGATTTTCTTTGGAGTTCATTCTCGATCCAATCGAATGCCCCCTTTGCGGCTGGAAAACAAGGAAGTGGCAGCAGAGGGAGTGTGCGTTTTTGTAACGCAAACAGGAACTGCTGAATTTTCACCCTCAAAAGGTAACCCTCCCTCACGAAACGCACACAACAAACGCACGCA
Source organism: Toxorhynchites rutilus septentrionalis (assembly GCF_029784135.1). Classification (NCBI taxonomy): domain Eukaryota; kingdom Metazoa; phylum Arthropoda; class Insecta; order Diptera; family Culicidae; genus Toxorhynchites; species Toxorhynchites rutilus. Next base: position 19,253 of record NW_026599724.1, read on the forward strand.
CACGCACACTTTTGGCCAACGAACCCTTCGAAAGTGCTTCAGTTGAAACAAACCGAAAATTTGATTATTTTGTTAGGGTGTGAAAATTTGTCATACAATATCGACCAGATTCGACGCAGGATTCCCTCCCCCCCATCGATTCGAGTATTATTTCATCCCTTACCCTTTGCGCCGCTAGGGGATTCCGTCGTACCTATATACTTCCGCAGCGAGTACCGTTGATACATACGCGGGGAGTTGGGAATCTCCTGATGCTGGTGATGCTGTGTTTCATCGCATCACAGTCACCGCGCATGATCCGACTGTCTGTCCTCTGCACGGTGTGTGGTAAATGAGATGAAACCATGTATACAACGGAACCGAATCGTCATATCGCACACAGCAAAAATCGACTGTTCCTCCTCGGATGCTGCAATAAGCCACGGTGCTTCGCGCGGATACATAGAAGATGGGCTGAGGAGCAGAATGCTTTCCTGCTATGTTATATCGCTCGCTTGGTTTCAGAAGGCTGACGTTTAATCGATAAGTTTTCTCCTCGGCTCGTGCAAAAGAGAGGGGGGGCACAGTAGTAATTCTTGCGAAACCGCCGCGGTGCGACATTTAAGTCGAAATACGTCAAACGGTTGGCTGCTGCTGGACAAGGCCGGGAGAGGCCACTTTTTAGTTGGAATCGATTTGGCATTTAAACGATAACGCATTCACTACGAGGCGTTGCGGTTGCTAATTAGTGTCGTCGTGTAGCGACACACGATGAATTCCACTGCATTTACTCTGTTGATCGAGTCGGTGGTCTGCAGTAAAAGTCAACTTTGGAGGCGACGGTTACAGAGGATTAATGAAACATTCAATATTTAAACAGGAAGCGGACATGTATCGATTTGAATGCGCAGATTTCTGCGTTTCTTCTGGAAATAGACAACACGCTGCCACCGGAGATGTACTGTTCGGATTTATCCCTGCATTCGAACATGGTGCAATACAGGGATGTCTGTCATTTAATCCCTTTCCAACAAATGCATAATGCGGCAATTTAGATTAATTTTCCATTACCATTGTGGTATAGTGTTTCCTGTTAGGGATGATTTTCATTTCAGAGTTGCTATACTTGATTGTAGGAAACTTTGGTTGCGCCAAAAACATCACAATCATCTGAATGTCTCTGAATGTATACACGTCCTAAATGTATTAATCTACCCCAAACCATTCATTGGCTGATGGAAGTGAAGCAAAGTCTTATATTCAGTTGTTATGATGTATCCTGCATTCAAATGTGTTCACTCAAGTAAACCGTTCAAAAATTGAGAACGATTATGCAAATATATTCGTTCTATTCAAAACGAATCACTGTATACCCTTGGTACATACTTTGAATTCACTTCAACTTCAAGTATACACAGTGTCGGAGAAAACATTTGGACCACTGCTCAAGCAAAAAAAGTGACAAAACTCATCCAGTGCTTCAATCTATTTATAATAATTTATTTGCATTGTTAAAAAAAAAATTATAACATCTGCAGTTAAAACACATCTCCTTGTCCACCGATCTTTTCACGATTTTCCATAGGTTCCCATTAGCTTTCGGATCCGGTTACTGCGCTAGTCACTCCATGACGTCGACTTTGTTATCCTGGAACCACGTTTTTTGCGATTTTTTGCGGTTGTGGAGGGCATTAAACACGAGGGTTTAATGGGGGATCGTCCCAAGTACTTTGCGATTTCACGTTGGCTGCTGCATGCCTTGGACATTTTGCATTTTGATGGCCATCCGCTGTGTTCCCGTGCAATTATGCGCGTGACCCATTTTTCGTTGACTGCAACTAAAATTCGAGAATTAAAACCTCACATACTTCTTGTTAACATGATAAATAATTATTTCCAAAAATCGGTTGAAACAACACTTAAAACAGTCGAAATGAGTGACTGGTCCTAAATTTTGTCACACCGCTTTTCAATTTTTAACAGTTATCAGTGCGTCTTGCTAAAACGGGTTGCTTAGATTGCGTTAATGTTGCGGTTTTTAAAGTTGTCATACTAGTACAAGTGCTCACCGCTAGGTTTCGCATATATATACTATATTTGAATTGGCATTTAAAATTAATTTGAGTTTTTTTGCATTAAGGCCCATTTATACGTTGCTAGTAGCTGACTTGACAGTGAGTAGTTACTGAGCCGGTGAACTCGCTTGACACTCGGTTCCTCGCCTTATCCGTTCCCACGGTGTGAGCTGCTGGCGAGAACCTAGATACTACAGCACGGGTTTACCAGGGATGCCAGGTGATTTTTCAAATGTCCATCAAATAATCAGAAACAGCAATCAGGTCCGAATTGGTAGATAATTGATCCGAAATCGACTTCTTTATTGGCAATTTTCGTCTTATGCTTTCAGTCGCATTTATTTTTAGACAATTTGATCAACGAAATACATGCTAACCATAATTCATACTGTATACAATGTTGTCGAGAGAAACACGACCGACCGTAGTTCGAACCGTAACAAGAACGGTTACAAAAATACTTTGTGTTGAATTTCTTCGAACTGAAGGTACTATCCGAAAAAAAGAGAAACAAATACAATATTGAAGAAACTATATGATGATGAGAGTACCGAGAGTACAGAGCAGTGTTGAGAATAACACCTGAACAAGTGGAAACACTGTTGGATTTAATTGCTCCAATACAACGCCAGTCTGAGAGATTTTTTAAAATTTTATTTATTTCGAATTAACAGCGTTTGTGAAATGAAAATGATAGTAGATTTACAGCTGGAATAAATACGCGTCAAGAATTAAAATAATGAATGAAAGTGGACTTTTTCAAATCGAATATGTATTCTGTTTTTTTTAGAACATACTTTTTTTAGAAGTGGTGAATTTTTGAATTTTGAATAAAAATTGTGTCTGATAATGATTTTATATTATAGATCTTCAAGAAAACTGACGTTTTGAGGGATGCGAGTACGAGTAATGTTCACACGGTGTGAGTAGCTGCACTGCAGTAAGTCTAGTCAGACCGACTCGTATGCTTACTCGCACCGTATAAACTAGGCCTTAGATTGACCTTAATATGAAATAGAGTAAATAAAACCTTAGATTTTTGTAAACTCTCAAGGGGACAATTATTTTTTTTACCTCTGATTCTCCGAATTTATTTTATCTTATTAAAAATAAAAAAATAGTTCATATCATTTAAGAATCTAAATATTGCTTGGCCACAAATATATTACCACATATTATTTCGACGCAGAAATAGAAACGACAATTGTATAAAATTGCTCTGATATGATTAGTATTTGGTGGGGATTCCTTTCTGTACTTCCAATCGCTGCGGTAAAAATTATATATTGGATTGCTCTTCAAAAATCAGTCATATACATGCGTACATGAAGCAAAATATGGTGATGAGCTCGTATAGATTTAATGTCCTATGTAATAGAGTATCATGTTTTCAGCAAGCGGTTCTCAAATATTAGAAGAAAATTGTGTCAGAAATTTATGCTCCATATGTATAGAGACCCTGATTGAAAAAATCTTCTTTATATTTTCCGAAAGTTTCTAAAGTTTACGGCGCACGGCTAAACGAATGCTTTAGACCGGACCACAATTTTCAAAACACCACGCTTGACCGCTCAAAATATACACCTCAAGCTGAAATTAATTATCAAAGCTATGCTCAGAATGCCGCGTTTGCGTCATGTCGTCTTGTCGGACATCGTCAACGTTTGCTATAATGCTCGGCTGACGTAGTCTGTCGATTTGTATTCACAATCAAGCGCAGCGTCGTCGTTTTTTCTGTGTAAATCATAACGAACCAAATCGTCCTCCAACGATTGGGTCTGTAATTCCAATTCATGCCATGCGATGCATGTGCTTTATCCTCACAAACAAAGTTCTGCATCTATTGCGATGACGCAAACAACATGACGCGTCAATGTACGCGTCTGCATGGAAACGAGCACATCTTCGAAATGAATTGTCAACGTGACGTGACGTAGAACGCGGCATTCTTAACACGTACACGACTGATATGTGGGGAAATAAAGTCCAAACTCGATTCTTGCAGCTTGCAATGTTTAGAATATGAAATGGTTCAAGTGTGAAACAAGTAATCACTAGTGTTTAGAATGGAGAGAAATATCCGAAGCATATCAGAAATGTATGTGGTAAATAAAACCATATCCATCTGTAAAACTGAAAGTATGTTTTATGTAATTATGAAATTAAAGCGAACAAACGACACAATTAATTTCTGTAGCACGAATGACATCTAGAGCGATTGATTGAAGATCAACGATGATCACTATAACAGTTCGGCTGAATAGTTCATAAGTCTAGATGGCGCCTCTTGCAAAAATCTACTTGACTATTACAAAGCACCATCTTTCAATGGATACGTATCAAAAGCTGACAGCAATCGGTCGATTGGTTCGTGAGTCACAGCATTACAGCAGCACATTTTGTTATTGTGAAAAAAAAATGGAAAAATCACAAATCAATAAAAACGATGGCAAAATTGTATGAATTGCACCAGATCTGGCCCCAGCGACTATTTTCTGTTCGCAGACCTGAAGAGAATGCTCGCTGGCAAGAAATTTAAGACCAATGATGAAGTGTTTACCGAAACTGAGACCTATTTTTAGGAAGAACCGAAAGAGTACTATAAAATGGTATCAAGTTGCAAGATCGCTATAATCGCTGTATCGCCCTCGAAGGCAATTATGTTGAATAATTAAATTGAATTTTGCAAAAAAAAAAAGTTTTACTGTGTTACCTTACAAACTTTTCAGCCGAACTGTTATACGTGCCTGGGGTAAAGATTAGGAATGAATAGTGGCTGTATAATAAAGACTGGGTGGAATGACAGAAAACTATCATAATTCGACATACTCATGACCTTGATTGTTTCTTAACGGAACCTGACCTGGTAGCGTTGAACTTGACATTAGTTATAGTTTTATAGTTACGATGAGAACATAAATAATATAATACGCAAGAAGAAAGAGAAGCGATGAAAAAGGCAGCTTTCATCGTACCCCAGGAAATTACAGAACATCTCCGGTGTTCACTAGCTACTCAAAAGTCAAAAATAGGTTATCGAAAATACAGCCCCGATTATCAACGGTATTGGATGACAAGGTCATCGAGGATAACACAATAACTGTCTAAATATGATGTACAAGCATGAAGAAAAAAAATTTCAGCATGAAAACTACGCTTGTTTACATCAGATGATGCGATAATGTGATGCCCATAACAAAAGTTGATGGGTCTGAGCCTAGAGGCACTGACGGGATGTTGACATAGGACTGCGATTGTGTTGGGTAATTGCATTTGAGTTGAGTTTTTTATTGTTCAAAATCTGTAATTTTTTCTCTTTTGATACATTTGATACATTTGATACATTGATACATTTGATACATACATACATACATTAAATGGAAGCCCTGAAAAAAACCTTTCCTGTATGAACTTGTATCCTTCAGACGGGTTAGATGAAATGACGTTGTAGAATCCGAAACCACATTGTGTTCAAAAATGAACACAACAGTACCATTAAAGCCATTACTACTCTTTTATTTATTTAATTATGCAGAAAAAGATAAGAAGCCATCATTTATCATTGTCAAACACAAGTCTAAATAGTTAAGATCTACATAAATATAAACCTAAGTCAAATAAATCTATGACTGCAAAAATATATTATAGATAAAAATAACATTTTCTCCTTGGTTGCCACGTTGCCCGGAACATT
>NW_026599725.1:0-25000 GCF_029784135.1 Toxorhynchites rutilus septentrionalis
AATGTTAACTTTATTTCATAAAAACGTGACCTGTTTTCTGATTTGGTTCTACGTCAAAAGAAACCTACCACCTATGGAATTATTAGAAAACTCGCTTTCGCGGATAATCAAGTAATGTACATGCATATGAAGAAATTGTCATATACAGTACATATGTCGCATGAAATTCTCACTGTGCGACTGTGTTAATAAATCAATCGTGAGGCTGTCATAGGAAAATGAAGACTACAACCTTCGGGATACTGTTGCGAACCCAACTAGCCGGCTTGCGACCACAATTCTTAAGGTCTGGTTACAATGTTATCCTGTATTCGGACATTGTTAAAGAAAACGATCCTACAAGTAAGTCGAATCGAACAGTTCGAAATAAGGGGACGAATTATTGTCTAGCACTGTTTTCTTATCCGAAATCCTAATCGCATTTGCTCGCAAAGGACAAATGGCATATGTATTTCTCGATATCAAAGCAGCACTTGATGAAGTTTCCATGGAAGTTCTCTAAGAGATGCTTCATAATCGAGGAATTTCACATATTTGTAATAATTTCCTGTACGATTTACTGTCGGAAAAACACATGATCTTTGCTCTTGGTATTTTGAATACACTGCTAAGAAAAAAACCGTATAACGAATCAATTATTCTAATGCCAATTCACACAAATTCTATGGATAGGTACCAAATCTGTTTAACGAAATGCCGTATAAAGAGCGGCCGTAAAGCGAGGTATGGGTGTACTCCTCGATATAGTTAAAAGGACCTACCGCATGAATTCAGTCGGACGACGTACAGTGCGATGATATGAATGATCGCCTAACAGTAAATAACACACTTAGCCAATTTGCGGACCATCTCGAGATTTAGTCCCTTATTTCTGCAAAAAAAACATGGCGATTCTGATGACTTTTCCAGCAACACGGATGAACTGTGAAGAGATCAAAAAGCTCCGGAATCATTTACTGCCATTTCTGCGTCGAAACCATTATGACTGAGTATTCCGAAAGAGTAACGCATCAGGTGATAAATACGAGATACAAGTTTCCTTATGCCATAGCTTGGTTGAAACCTCGGTTGACCTACGGAATATAAACTTCTTCATGCGAAATTGCTGTTAATTTAGTAGAGGGCTGATAGATAGTTATTTTATGTTTCGCGACTGAACAAAACAATAAAGTTCAAATGACCAGTCGAAGATGATAGCTATTATACCCTTCACTTTATACATCATTTCAACCGAGTTCTTGCTCATCTCTGGAAACTTAAAACAAATCGAGTGGCTCTAATGTTATTACAAGTAGTGTATAACTAAAAAGGAAGATCATTTAAATATCGACCATTTGCTGATAACAGATCAAAAAATGGTTCTGTGTTTCAAACGTTACCAATCTTAAAAAATGAGCGTATTCAACAAAAGGTTTCGACATTCATCGGCGCTATACCTCCAACAGTTAGGCACGGAGAGTTCTGCGCTCTTTGTAACACCAAAATTATGCTTCCCGGTGAGGTAGCAAATACCATTCGATAGTGTAGAGCGCCTTCCTAAGATGTTCGTTCTGCGTGGAAAATGGTTTACTGAAATCGAAACGCTCTATCGATGTTGATACTTACCTTCACCGTTATAATAGTGCCCATTAAACAGTACTGGGTCACTTGGGAGAAGAACATGCCCAGCGTAAGATTGGTCTGCACACTATCGCTTACGAAGACCAGCGACAGGCAGCTGACTAATCCGAACATAGCTGATCCAACCCGCGTAAGATTAGTTTGAAAGTAAACATTCTCCAGAGTAAGCTCGTAATCGTCCAACATTTGATGGAGTGTGTAAATTCTAAGCAACTGAGCGCATATCGCCTGGTCGTCACGGGTCGAGGAGTTCATCAATGTGTGTAGCTTGTTGATCTCATTTTTTATCGCATTCACATAGCCAATGATTGGAAATATCATGTAAAGAAAGTATCCATCGAACGAGACGTATATTTGATGCCCAACGGCCAGTTGCACCAGATGAATGACCCAAAGCAGCAAGAACCCAATAGATGTAACTTCATCAATACCGGGCAATACCAAGGCCATGAGTAACATTTGTTCCCGCAAAATAAAACGCTAATGGTTATTGAAACCACTAGGATACTTAAAACCGTGTACCAATATAACAACACCCGTTGGAAAATAAGCGTGTGTTGCAAGGCATCGTTAAGCACTTCACCATTGTCCTCATTTTTGGTTGAGCTGCTCGAAGAAACTTTTAGATTTCTCGAACAACACGCTGTACTTGGTCGGTCTTAACACCCGCGACACAGCCTCTTGGAAACCTTGCAGTATTATCATAAAATAGGAAGTGACTTCCATCACCTTCAGAATATCTGCTCGAACCTTCCAAATTGCGTAATTTGACATGAAAAATGCCCCAAAGATTGCCAACAGTGAGCACATCGATCTGCGACCGAAGCGATAGTCGGAATCCAAAACGGCGAGCCCTAGCGGTTAACTTTTAGGTTTTGTTGACAGTTTTGCTCGAACTTCTCGGCTGCTGAAATTGAGGATTCCTGAACAAATATGTCACCCTACTAAACTCGAGTAGACCGCGAGTAATCGGTTTTCTACCTTACTTACCTTAGATTTAGAAAATGTTTATGTATAGTAATAAAAATATAATTAAGAATTCGGCTCCTTTAAACTTATGTAACTGAGCCTGTAAAAATAAACGAATTTAATAAAAAAAAAAAAAGAAATTGAGGATCTCGCCATTACTCTGTGCTGTTCACCTTTCTATTTCCGAAATTGGTATAGGCTCCAACAAGAATAGAACACAGTCAAATGAGTGGTAACACTCGTTAACTTGGCTTAATTGGATGAAAATATATTTAGAGTACTCGAGGACCAAACGAGGATTCTTCAGTCAGAATTATTGATGTGTTGCTGATTAATGGCTCAAAGTGGAACATACATTCGTAACCGCATCGCATTTTTTGTATCATACCAATAATAAAGATACACGTGGAAAAATCTGGCCACAATAACACGTGCGCGCGCTGAATAATCGATATAATCGACAATACTTCAAAGGTAACGCTATACCCATTTGAGGTTTCCAATCTTCAATGAATTTTTGATAGTTTTTGTGTCGGTATGTCGGTTTGCGACGCGGATGTGCAAGGGCAATAATCTTCTTTGTTTTCCATCTTGTACATTTTATTTAAACTGCACATATAGGAATGAAACTATCAGCATTGAAATAGGAATGCTTTCAAAATCAATAGTGTCAAAACAATACGAACCTACTCACTAGAAGCGCTTCTTCAGAACAAGTAATGTTTCTGTATTTCAATTGGACCCCAGACATTTTTAATATAGCGTTGGGGAAAAAGAAATGTCGTATTTCTGATCGAAATTTGATGCTTTATTTAACATACTTAAAATTATCCAATTTAAGTCAAATATGCGCCGTTTTGTTCGCAAACTTGTTGCCATTTAGAAGGCAACTTCATTCTGTCCTGGTGGAAAACAACACCATTCCTATTGATCATTTCTGGCCGCTTCTGGTCAATCACCTGCTTCAAACGGTCAAGCTACTCACAGTAGAGAACCGAGTTGAGGGTCTGGCCATAGTTGGGCAGCTCATAGTGGATGATTCCCTTCCAATCCCACCAAACACACAGCAAAACCTTCCCGGCTGTCAATCCGGGCTTGGCGATGGTTTGGGCCGGCTCACCGCGCTTCGACTACGAGTTTTTTTGCTTTAGGTTGTCGTACGTGATCCACTTTTCATCACCAGTCACCATCTTCTTCAAAAATGGGTTCGTTCCGTTTCAGCAGTGCATCGCATGCGTTGATTCGGTCTAAAAGATTTTTCTGCGTCAACTCGTGTGGCCCCAAGCTTTTTTTGGAATACAATTTTCTGCAAATGGTTCCTAACGGTTTTATGGTCTATAACCAGTTCCTGGCCAATCGAGCGAGTGCTCACATGCCGGTCTACTTGGATGATTTCAACGATTTTATCGGTTTCCACGACGATTGGCCTACCAGTACGGGGTATATCTTCGACAGCCACTACACCAGAACGAAATCGATCAAACCAACGCTGTGCTGTGCGAATCGTTACAGTATCGGGTCCATAAACTACACGAATTTTTTCGGCCGCCTCCGTTGCAGTTTTACCTAGCAGGTAGTAAAAACGTTAAATATGGCGAATTTCTTGCTTGGTGGACTCCATCCTTGACGCGCTATAACTTGAGACTGAAAAGGACAATCACAACACTGTCTAAATGACACTTGTAGTACAGATTGTCGTCTTTAAATAGCCTTATAGTATGACCCTATGCGATAAGTACAACACAAGATGTTTTAGTGTTGCCATATATTGACAATATACGACATTTCTTCTTCCGCAATCCAATATTAAGAACAGGGCCTTACAGAGTCACTCTCATTGACGAATCGCCACTCAAAAAGAAAGCAACTGCATTTCAAGTTACACTTTTTTCACGCTAAATATATTGCTGCTTTCTTTTCACGCTGAATGGAGAAATCATCTCTTTTCTTAAGTACAGGCTCCTTTGCTTCACGTTCATTTGTTTGATTCTCCATACTGAAGCGGGATACTCGATCGTCCGTTTCAGATCGAATGAAGTGAAGGTTGTGCAATAGGTCAACATAAGTAATCTGTTTTCGGAATCAGTGGTGTATTGGCAAACGTAACTGCTTTACCCCTATACCTCTTTTAAAATCACTTTTAACATAACGGTCCGGGATAATCCATTTAGATGAAATTAAATAAATGAAACTTTTAATAACTGCGAACTCCTTTTCGCAAGGAGACGATCTGGCGTAGTGGTAACATCCATGCCTCTCACGCTAAAGGTCACGCGTTCAATTCTCACTTCTGACCTTCTTCCAAAAATGGAAGTAAAAGTGACGAATCAGCCAAATGAGTTGCAAGTCACTATAATACAGATGGAAAAAACTCCTTTACGCACGCGAAATGAAGTACTTGAACAATGATAATGAATATAGCCCCCATCAAAGCAACTCCGATAATCAATAGAATAGTCTCAATGCGTTCATCTAGTGCATTTTTGTGTATTTTTAAAAGCCGAAATGTGTACACACGTGTACTGGTTCTATGTCACTGCGCGTTGAATAGCGCCCGCAGAGAATCGTAAATCGAACTATATTTAGCTCAAATTCCTTTGAGAGTTACGTGATGAGAAGTGCACAGGTGCATCAAATTTACCTGAGACATTGTTGCTTTTAATTATACGTTAGTGCTTGAGAACGTTCATATGTGTAGCTAAACTTTTATACTATCTGCCACAGCTTGAATGAAACCCTACTGATTAGTAATTTTCTGTAATAACCATGTAGAAATATCACAGCTGAATAAGGATTGAAAACAAACCATGAATTATTGAGTCAGCTTACGTAACGTCTCCATGACTTGCGATAAAAGTATACATGGTTTGTGTTGGTGTCTTTGGATAAGCCCCGGAGTGTTTTCGTACCATTCGTGTCGAACTTGAGCTTGATCTTGGGTAGCCTGGATACATCGTAGTTGCATTTAGTGGTTGACCTTCATTAAAGCGTGAAAAGTCATTGAAAAGTTTCAGCTTTTTAAAACTGATGAAAAAATCTCTGGAATATCGGCAAAACAGCTGATTTTGACGTAGGATTACGACTAATAGGAATATGCGTGGGATAAAATGAAAACCTAAACACTGAACACATAGGAAATAATGAAAGATTTCTAACGCTTATCCAATCGTGCTGAACGTTTTGATTGGTCCAATTTGTGCTTCTTTAATTGTTCCGACCAAATAAGACAACTAGAATGACAGCGGAATACATTTTGAATACATCAATATCACTGCGAAAACAATCGTAGCTATCCGTCGTGCATATTTTGTAAAGAATATAAGAAAAAAAGAGAAGCGAAACATTGTGTTGAGAGCCCCACCCCTATGTGATTCTCGTGCTAAGAAATTTGGATTTATTTCGCTACTGCGCTCCGAATCAATTCACATTAAAAGAACCGGTAGCAAAGTAGAAACAGCAGTTTCAATTTATTTGCCATAGCACAACTTGTTTCACTCCCTCTCCGTTCACCAAGCAGGATGAGTAAACCGTACTCGTATTATCCAATCCGATCCGATTACACACTTGATACTTGAATGTCGTTCGTTACGTTTCAAAGGTCACAATACATTTACCAAAGAGTTATTTCATAATAAATACATAATGTTCTAGAGTAGTATCCAAAATGTTAAAAATCAATTCGGTTTGTACAATTCATTGCTGGCTTGTGTAAATTTAGAAGTGTTTTTGGGCTCCTATATGGTTGTTGACTTTCCGATCGATCACACTCTCCACCTGACGATTTTAAAACCGACGCTGTGTTTCTAGTCATCGAGCTCTCGCCCCGTATTTGAGAAAAAACTCCAAGCAAGGAATAAAATTGCACTACAGTATGGCATCTTTCATTCACACTATCGCCTCTCCGAAGGAGTAAATATTTCTCTTCTACTTTGCTGCTGTAAGTAGTTCAATAACTGCTGTAAATAAGTTCAATTCGTGCATATTCTGAAGCAAACATTTTGCCCGTCCGCTTGCAAGATCAGAAATAGAAACTGACGATTGATCGTAGCAAAAGCTATATTTGCTTGACATCTTCCAATTATTTCATGGTTTATTTCTACCCCATTATAATTTCTCTTTCTTGAGGCGTAGAATAATGTCCGATCGATCGATTCAAACATCTCTGCGACTTTCAAAAAATGATTGAGTTATAAGGGTTCGAAATTTTTAATTATTTCGTTACATGTTCAATTTTTAGATTTTCATTCTATACCCTTGTACCTTCCTATTATTCGTAGTCTTACGTTAGACACCAATTGGCTCATATACCTGTTTTCATATTGGATACATCCTTTTTCATTCGCTTTCTTCGAAATAGAAAAATAAGAAATTATAACATATTTTCTTCTAAAATGCCTTTCGAAAATGCAGGAATTCTCTATTTGTTTTTCACGATGCATGACAACGAAATTAAGTACACAATCGGCAAATGTTTCCAAAGGACTGTACTATTTGACTGATTATTATTCCGATTTATCCATTGAAAATTACCGTGAACACACAAATAGAGCAATACTATGTGTTCTAAAGCAACAACATATTACACTTTTTTTTTCTTCTTTTCGAAGAAGTAATTCTCGATGGTCTAATAAAATTATTGTACTGACACATAGCTTTGAACGAATAATTTATTCACGCATACTTTACTCATAGTTTAACATTAACGTACACAAAATCAAAAGTTTGTTCTTAGTGCGGCACTAATCAACGGTTGGTTGTTTCTAATCATACACATTCTTCTACTCCATAAAGGTTATCAAAATCATAGCATAGCTATAGATGGTCTTCATGATCTGCACATAGGATTCGACATTTAGCGGGGCGATGGTTCCAATAGTGGAACAGGGAGCATTCTGGACTCTCTGCAACATCAAAACTAGATTTTTCGCTTCCTGTTGAGGTAGCGAATACCATTGAACGGTGTACAGCGCCGTCAATATGTGTTCGTTCTGCGAAGGAAATACGTTACATGAATCGAAACCGATCCCAATTGGTGTTGATCTCCTTACCTTCACCGTTATAATCGTACCCATCAAACAGTACTGGGTTACCTGGGTGAAAAACAGCCCAAGCGAAAGATACGTCTGGATAGAACCACTTACAAGAACCAGCGGTATACAGCTCACTAGCCCGAGAATGGCGGACCCGATCTTGATAAGGTTTGACATGGCGTAATCATCTTCGAACGTAATCTCGAATTCGTCTAGCATTTGATGCAGCAGTGAAGTTCGATGAAACTGCAGGACGATTGTCTTCTCATCGCGCGTTTCAGCATTGAGTTCAGCTTGGTGATCTCATTCTCAAACGCATTCACATAGCCAATTATTGGGAAAACCATAAAGAGAAAGGCGGTATCGAACGTGAGGAATCCTAAATCTCCAACCACAATCTGAATCACCATAATGACCGTAAGCAGAAAGAATCCTGTAGTAGTGCTTTCATCAATTCCCGGACAGAGCAAAGGCATTAGCAGCAATCTTTCTCCGAAAATTGATAATCCAAAGATTATGGAAATCGCCAGCGCGCACATAATACTGTACCGATATATTAACAATCGCTGAAGAATCAGCGTGTATCGCAATGAATTGTAGAGCACTTTACCATTTTCTCCATTCTCATTGAGGAGCACGAAAAGTGTTTTAGATTTCTCGTACAACATCCGGTATCTAGTTGGTGACATTATTCGCCGCACTCCTTCTATAAAGCCTTGGGTTATGATCATGAAGTAGGGAATGACCTCCAAAACTTTCAGCGCATCAGCTAGTACCTTCCAAATTGCGTAGTTCACCATGAAGAACACGCTGAACACCACAAACATTGCGCACATCGTGCGGCCTCCAAAACGATAGGCGGAATCCAAAACGTTGAACCCTATGATACGGCTAACTTTAAGGTTTGTCTGGTAGTTCTGGTCAAATTTCTCGGCCGCCGATACCGATGACCTTGGCATGATGTGCTGAGTTGAGATATAGCTGGAAATGTTGCCTCCAGATTCTAGTGAGAAAACAACGGTACTGTTTAAATGACTACCGCAACAGAACTCTACGACTTTGCAAAATTGCATAACACTATATTCTGGAAGATGGCGGAACCCGGTGGTTGAGTGGTTAGCGATGTGAGCAGTAGTATGTTGCAAGCTCGGGTTCATTTTCGTTTCCGGCTCAGATAAATTTTAGAGTATTGGAGCTTGTTCATGTACTCATGAAATTTTTGCAACTTTTTTAAAATGGTGTGACCGAATATTTGGACTGACTGTAAGGCTTTCTTCAGTTGGTATATTTTACTACAGCGCTTACAGCACTGGGCGGTTCTCGAATGTTTTGACAGCAGATTGCATGGAAAGTTCCAATTTTTCGGGTGTGAAAATTCTGTTAAGTTGCATTCAGATTTTAAAAAAACTGTTTTTCGTCTCTCGGTTTCCATTAACACGTTCGTCGCCCAAAGCGACGTTTTTGAGTTTTTTGCGGAGCTTAAATTGCGGTTAAATTATTAAATGAAGATCAAACTTAGTTTGTAGACAACTTTTACATGATCTAGCAACCTTTTTTTTTCAAATTTGAAGACGAATTGACAACAATAACACATACCAAAGTCATATTATATGAGTTTCCAAAAAAACTGCAGTACAAACCATCCATACTATAAATTAATGAAAAGCATAGAATAAACATTATAATGATATGGTAATGATTTTATTATTTTCCTACATATCCTATAGTTACATTTAGGTGCCTATTGTATCCAATTTCTTCTAAAAATTCAATTTAATTTGAGCGAAGAAAGTGTCACCTATACCTGGGCAACGGGGCGACGAAAGTGTCAAGATTGTCAGATCAAAAAACACGCTTTCATGAAGAATTTTAACGGTGAAAAACTATTTCACTGCAAATTGATTTTGATGATTTATATACCAAACGAATCGGAATTTCTCTAAGATTTGTTTGATGATGTGATTTCCTAGTTCGTGATTGGTTAAAACTGAGAAAATTCTCATTTCTCTCCACATGTGTTTTGTGCATTTCTGTGTCGTCAATAACGAGCAATTAGTGCTGTGGCGAGGCACAATTGTCATATAGAGAGGTAAATATTGCAACTCAAACTTCGCTCGTTTGCAACTCATTGCAAATAGCCGAGGTCACATAAGATGTGGTTTGCGATTTCTGTAACACAGTCTCGCTCTAGCTAGTGAGCAGTTAACACTTTTTATCAAGAGGTCTAGTCTAGAAATTTGGAAAATCGAAATAATTTTTTTTTCATATTTCTGATCCTTCCAAGGAAGGATGTTTCTAAATTTCCATTATTTACCTCGTTATAACAATTTTACTGACGCGGCATCCAATCTGGTACGACCTGGACTTGAAACATGTTCTATTGAACAGATTCATTTAAAATTAATAGGAGTACCGGTAAGTTTTTCATTCTCATTCACAGATAAAACTCACTCTTCTATTCTCCGTTTATGCCTCACTTTATTTGAGACAGAAAACATTCATTTCATTTCATTTCATTTATTCATTCATAGATACTTGCAGAGTAAGGACTTCTCCTTTTTAAGTTCTGCAATTGGATTCAATACGACCACATCTTAAATTTTGGATCCGAATTCAATGAACAACTATTTTCCTATTCTAATTTCTAATTTCTTCCTTCTAGCCAATCTATACATTCACGATTGAACCGTCCGCGTGATCGAATGATTTTAATTTCAGCTGGTAGCTGGTTCCACAGAATAATTGCTCGCACGAAGAATGAGTCTCTAAAATGAGAGGTATTTACTTGTGGCAGAACAAAATTTTGGGTTCGCGTGCCTCTAAAAGAAGTAAGCTTTTCAGAAAGATAAAGGGGACCATGATGTACTATTCTAAACAGAAAGATGATGTATCGCATTTTAAGAAAATTATGAAAAGAACATCCCAATAGCTGATGGTGAAGATGAGAAACTGGAGAAAACGTGAAGTGAAGTAGGGTAGTAGGAGAGATTTAAATAATCGTATTTTAACCGTGGCAGATAACATACTTGCAGTAAGCCTCAAGTGGCGCAGGCCAGCATAGATTTTGGAGCACTGTGTATTCATATGAGCATCCCACTCCAAATCATACTGAAAAATAACTCCCAGGTTGGAAGCTTTGTCAACATATTCTAGAACTTCATTATTGAGAAGAATATTTGGCATTCACCTATCCTCTTCGCAAAGTTCGTTCTCGATTAGAACGGAAAAATACTGTCTCGATTCCCCTCATCTATTCTCAGAAATTTTTGCATTCCCTCATTTGTCTCTCGGAATGATAGTGATAGAATCAAACTGAAAACTTTTGCTTGAGCCAGCGAGTGTCTCTGTAAAATCATTAGTTTTTCACTCAAATAGCAAACATTGAGCCTCGATCGCGGCAGTAAAATATAGGTAGATAGTTGAAATCGAGTTGTTTCCTGTGCACTATTACAATGACATTTTTTTGTTTCTAGTATGAAACGATCTAAGCCAACGCAAAAGACCATATTAACGCAAGTTATTGATGAGCGGGAAGGTGGATTTCATGTGCACTTGAATGCTGACAAGGAAAAGAGTACAAGGGAAAATAAAATCATACATACACGCAGATTCAATCTATTTTGACTCACTTGTTATTTTGTTTCGTGCGATCCTTCCAAAGGAATCTTCATTCATTGAATGTTGATTTCCACTCTTTGTTTTGTTATGTTTTCTATCAGTCCCGAATGAAGATGGTCGGGGAGTGTAAAATTATTCATTGTGCAATCTCACGATTGCTTGCTGCATTCTTTTCGCCATGATTATTCCAAGCTGATACAAGACTGATTTATAATCAGGTGTGGAGCAATGAGCGAATGAACTTTTCCATACTTGACCAGGCCATGTTGCATCGATCGAAAAATGTGGTAATTGGACGGAACAATGTCTGGAGAATACGGCGGGTGGTGTAGGACCTCCCGTTTCTGCGTTTTCAAGTATGTTTTGACCGGTTTCGCGACATATGGCCGATAAAGTTGTCAAAATAACTTTATCGTGTCTTTGCTCGTATTGTGGCCATTTTTCCTTCAGTGCTCGGCTCAAACGCATCAATTGTCGTCGGTAGAGGTCCCCCGTAATGGTTTCATTCCGCGCGGCCGTCGATGTTGATGCATGGCCGGGGTATCCATACGTTGCCCGACATTTAGGATTGTCGTAGTGGACCCACTTTTCATTCGATGTAAGAAAAACCCTTTCTTTTATGCCTTTGAAGCAGTTGTTCGCTCGTTAAAACACGACGTTCGACGTCTCGTGGTTTCAATTTATACGGCACCCAATGTCCTATCTTTCGGATCATTCCCATTGCTTTTAAACGATCGGATATGGTTTGCTGAGCTACTCCAAGTGTATCTGCAAGTTCTTGTTGCGTTTGTGACGGATCTTGATCGAGTAAAGCTTCCAATTCTTCATCGTCAAACTTTTTTGACGGTCCAGAACGTTCTTCGTCTTTCAAGTCAAAATTACCACTTTTAAACCGTGCAAACCACGTCTGACACGTTCGCTCAGTTGGAGCATGGTCACCATAAACTTCCACCAAAATGCGATAACTTTCCGCAGCTTTTTTCTTCATATTGAAGTAATGAAGTAACACTCCTCGCAAAAACACTCATTGGTACGAAATTCGACATGTTCGATGTGGCAAAAAACTATGTTGTTTACGCTTCAACTTTTCGACATATACTGAAAAAGACGCGCAATGACAGTAGCTTTCCAACGAATGTCTGGAAATTTGATTCATTGGAATAATAATCAAGTTGCGCAATCTGTTGTAAAACCGAAGAATCTTACCGGTACACCCAATAGATATGAATACATCTTTATGCATCTCTCTAGCGCATGAACCTATAAAACATATATGTATATATGTTCAGCCAGTCCATGCCAACCCAATATAGTGGTTCTCAGATTTTCGTGAAAAGTGGTAGATTTGTTCTTTATCGCAAATTATAAGACCCGTATTTTTTTTATTATAGTGCCCATTCCTATTTTAGGGTGGCTACTGGACCGATTCAGATGATAGATATATCAAATTAATTCAATTTAGCTAGTCTTTTTTGAAAAAATATTATGCTTGCCAAAAATTCGGATTTCATTTTCGTAATTATTGATTGTATTTGTTTTTTGTTGTTTTCATGGCTTTGGACTAGAGGGCGCTATATTTTTTTTATAATTTTTCTTGAAAATTGAGGTTTTTTACATAACATATCCAAAAATCAGAGATGTGATTTTTTTTTGTTTGGAAATTATGATTTTTCAAAGTCAACCGATAGTCCAAAAAATTATTTCTTGTCTTTTCTCCTAAAAATTACTTTCAAAAATTCAAAAACTTTTGAATTACTGAACCGATTCAGATCTTCTTCTTCTTAAATGGCACTAACGTTCCTAGAGGAACTTCACCGTCTCAACGTAGTATTACTTGCGTCATTTTCATTAGTACTTAGTCGAGATTTCTATGCCTGAAATAACACGCCTTGAATGCATTCTGAGTGACAAACTCTAGAATACGCGTGACCACAGTGCAAGACGGAGGAAATTTCTTTGACGAAAAATTGCGCCCGTGTTCGGGATCACACTCCGATCATCACAAAAGTAATCATCAATAGCGTCACCGCATCACCGCTACGTCAATAGCGTGCAGTTTGAGACGAATTCTAGAGAAAAATTTTGTTCACTTTGCTCAATTTTATGAAAATACATATAAAAAACGGGTTTATATCGACAAAATTCACAAATTTGTCGGTGTTTCTGAACACAACATTTCACGCTATTTGATATATGTGAGTAATTTTCCTGTACGATACAAAAAATCTAGCTCACCTGAAGTAAATGTCAAACCACGTTGAACTCAAACATCAATAAATGCATATGTGATTCATGAGAGAGAGAGAAAATCATTCATTTCGGGAGTCACCTCAATTTGCAATGATGTCCATTTGACGGGGGAGGATGAAATGAAATAGTCGAGTCGTAGAGTAAAATAGCAACTAAACGCCCAAATGACTGTTGAGTCAGGTTGATGGAGAAACTACTGGAAAAAGCCAAAACTTATCTTCAGTTGAATACGAAGGCGAATTTCTTCATAGTCCGCTGACTATTCTCAGTTGAGTATGACCCTGTATGTCACACACAGCGATTTTGCTCGATGCGAAGCCCAGTAATGCAATAGGAATAATAGTGGAGCAAATATATAATCATGTGCCAATGACACTTTGAGAATTTCTATTCTACAGAATGGGATTAGAAATAACTGCCCCACTCTGCCTCGATCGTCATTCCTAGCCACAGAAATAATAACGGATC
Organism: Toxorhynchites rutilus septentrionalis; assembly: GCF_029784135.1. Classification (NCBI taxonomy): domain Eukaryota; kingdom Metazoa; phylum Arthropoda; class Insecta; order Diptera; family Culicidae; genus Toxorhynchites; species Toxorhynchites rutilus. The sequence continues at coordinate 13,956 of NW_026599725.1, forward strand.
CAACAATATACAAAATACAAAAGTAATACAAAATACGTGATAATGTAGACGTTCATATCTAGTCTAATAGTTAATGGAACAGGTTGATATACATTTGTTATTGTTGTATTATTCCACCGAAGACTGATAAATCAATAAAGAAATAAATTAATAAATAGATAAATAAATAAATAAATAAACACATGAATGTATAACATGTTGCATCATTGTCCCATATGAAAAATAGACCCTACTCATAAAACGACTTCGTCACGGATAATTTAAGTATATGAAGACCAACTTGGATAAACTTTCCGCGTCGCATTTATTTAATGTGCATCAACAACTGAGTGAAGTTGAGTGTGTGTGGATTCGTATTATTCTGAACAAATAACACCCTACAAACCTACATTGGGTGCATATTTAAAACAGCAAGAAATCAATGTATAGCGAGCCTCTGCCATATTCATCTATTCCATAAAGGTGATCATAGCCATGACATAACTATAGATGGTCTTCATGATCTTCACATAGGTTTCGACATTCAACGGCGCGATTCCTCCAATCGTTGAACAGGGAGCATTCTGCGCTCTCTGCAAAATCAGTACTAAATTCGCCGCCTCCCGTTTAGGTAACAAATACCATTCGATAGTGTAGAGCGCCTTCATGAGGTGTTCATTCTGCGAGAAAAATGGTCTACTTGAATCGGAGTTATCTCTATTGATGTTGGTACCTACCTTCACCGTTATAATCGTTCCCATCAGACAGTACTGAGTTACTTGGGAAAAGAAAACTCCCAGCGTTAGATAAGTCTGCAAACTATCGCTTACAAAGATCAGCGATACGCAGCTAACTAATCCGGCTATAGCTGACCCAATTCTGACTAGGTTCGTTGCGATAAAATTATCCTGAAGCTTAATCTCATATTCGTCCAGCATTTGATGGAGCGTACAAACTCGTAGAAACTGAGCGGATAAAGCTTCCTCATCGCGTGTAGAATCGTTCAGCATCGAGTTCAACTTATTGATCTCATTCTCAATGGCATTCACATAGCCAATGATTGGAAAGATCATATAGAGAAAGTAACCATCGAACGAGACATATCCTTGATGTCCAACCGCCAGCTGCACCAGATGAATTACCCAAAGCAGACAAAATCCTGTATTGGCGTTTTCATCAATTCCCGGCAAAAGTAATGGCATGATCAACAATTTTTTCCCGAAAACTGAGACGGCAAAGGTTATTGATATCACTAACACACACATAATCGTGTACCAATATAGCATCATTCGCTGGAGGATTAGCGTATATTGCAACACAACATAAAGTACTTTACCATTTTCTTCATTTTCGTTGAGCTGCCTGAAAAGTTCTCTAGATTTCTCGAACAACACCCTGTATCTAGCTGGTCTCAACACCCACAGCACAGCCTCTTGAAAGCCTTGAATTATTATCATCAAATAAGAAATTACTTCCATCACCTTCACCACATCAGCTCGAGCCCTCCAAATTGCGAAGTTCGCCATGAGAAGAGCCGAGAACGAGACCAACAATGAGAACATCGTTCGTCTTCCGAATGCGTAGTTGGGATCTAAAACGGTGAACCCTATGGAGCGACTAACTTTGAGATGTAGTCGGTAGTTTTGGTTGAACTTCTCGGCTGCTGAAATCGATGAACCTGCCATAGTCGCGCAGCTCTTATTTTCGGTTCCAACGCTTGAGGGTGAACAGGAGATTCGGGTTGAGATTTTAACAGTGTTACTCTTTAACGTTATTCTTCAGCTTTCTGGAGACGAATGACACTATCCGGAAAACTGAAACTGCATTCGAAGTGTTTCTCTCTTCGGAATTATTTATGAGGGGCTGATTAATGATCCCTTGATAACTGGATAACATTCCTGACCCCCTGTTAGGCTCAAGTGGAAAAACTAACCACAATGACACCTGCAAACCTACTAATCAACGTCCGATGAAAACTTCAAAGAGCAACGATATGCACATTTGGTTCCCCCCTCCCTCATCCGATGCAATTTCGATAACTTCCTTGTGCTATGTGGGGATCGAATTCGGGGAACCTAGTTGAGGACGAATAATAATATCCTTGAATTCTTCTGTATTCCTATCATACATATTGTAGGTTATTGCTTGTAATAGTTGCTTAGGGTCAACCGCAATATTTGAATGTACGTTTCGAAGAAGCAATACCTCAATACAAACGTTTTGGGGCTCGACAGACCCACGAAACCTATAGTTGTAATGAACGCATCCAACATCCAATATTCAAAAGAACATTAACAAATTGGAACATTGACTTACTCAAATTCAAATATTTGAAGTATATGTTGTATATGACCCAGGAACTACAAAACATTGTAATATTTTCTCATACAATATAAGGTATTTGGAGTATTATAGGACCTTTCCACTTTTAGGTCTGATGAATACAAAAAAGTCTGTTTAGATCATGCAATTCTATTATGAATCGTCAAGAAAATCTATCGGATGTGTAAAAGTAGTGTGTAAAATATTCTTTATGTTTCAAAAACTAATCTTTTTATGGCTAATGAAATGTGCAAGTTCTAAGCTCAAAAGTTCGCAAAATTCTTGCTATCATATGCTCCTATTCCATAAATGTAATCATAGCCATAACAAAACTGTAGATGGTCTTCATGATCTGCACATAGGTTTCGACATCCAACGGCGCGATTCCCCCAATCGTTGCGCACGGGGCATTTTGCGCTCTCTGCAACATCAATACCAAATGTTTCGCCTCCCGATGATGTAGTAAGTACCATTCAATGGTGTAGAGTGCCTTCACGAGGTGTTCATTCTGCGAAATAAATAAACTAGAGTTGGATCACCGAGTTTAACTTCATCGTTAATGGTTATCACCTTCACCGTTATAATGGTGCCCATCAAACAGTACTGAGTCATTTGGGTGAAAAATAGTCCGAGCGTAAGGTATGTTCGGACAGAGCCACCCACGAAGACCAGTGACAAACAGCTCACTAATCCAAGAATAGCTGACCCAATCTTCATAAGATTCGACATAGCCCACTCATTCTCGAATGAAATCTCGAATTCGTCCAGCATTTGGTGCAGCGAAAAAATTCGAAGAAACTGAGCGGATATTGCTTTCTGATCGCGAGTCACAGCGTTCAGCATCGAGTTCAGCGTATTGATCTCATTTTCAATAGCATTGACGTAGCCACTGATTGGAAATACCATAAACAGGAAGTGACTATCAAACGTTATGTATCCTCGATTGCCCACAATCATCTGCACTAAATCAATGGCCGTGAGCAGAATGAATCCTGTCGTAGAGCTTTCATCGATTCCCGGCAAGAGCAAAGGCATTGGTAGTTGCTTTTCTCCGACGAACGAAATGGCAAACGTAATCGAAATCACTATTACATAAATAATGCTATACCAATATACCAGCAAACGCTGGAGAGTTAGCGTATACTGTAATGCATCGTACAGCTCTTTACTATTTCCTTCATTTTGGTTGAGGTGTTCAAATAGTCGCTTTGATTTCTCCAACAACACCCTATATTTCGTCGGATTCAACATCCGCTTCATGGCCTCCATGACGCCTTGAAATATTATCATGAAGAACGGAATCACATCCATCACCTTCAGCATATCAGCCTGATAGAGCCCGAACAAAAAGGCATAACTTGACATGAATGTAGCAGTAATCGCTACCATGAGAGTCAACAACGTCCGACCTCCAAAACGATAGCCGTAATCCAAAACATCTAGTCCTATGGAGCCACTAAGTTTAAGGTTTTGCCGGTAGTTTTGTTCGAACTTCTCGGCTGCTGAAATCGCCGGTCTCGTCATAATGGCTGGGATGGAATCTGTCTAAGATTCAGATTCAGATTCTTACAAGAAAACAACACAGTACTTCCTCAAATGAGCCTCACTGAACTACTCGACAACTTGGCAGAAATGGATGACACTATATTCAGAGAATCCAAGTATGCAACGGAGGTATCTTCAATCGGAATTATTTATGAGAAACTGTGCCTAATGGTCCGTAATGTGAAACTTACACTTGATATCGAAGCGCAACTTCTGTGATTTATCCAGATAATAGGATCCACGTGGATAATGAGGTACACGTACTGAGTTAGCCCAACAAGGTCGTGTATACGCTGAGTAATCGATGTTTGACGAGGACTTCAATGACTAACGCTTCTTGGGTTTCCCACTGCTTCGAAATCATGTGTACTAAAATCATTGATGAGTTTAGAACGAACTAGAATAGTGTAACATAAATGTGAAAGAGTTGGAACGTCACAAACATGTAAATATACTTGATACTGAATTTTACAGACCTAATAATTTCAATAAAATTGGAACTGATGTGGTTGTTCACAATAACTTTTTACTGGCCTGATGTCTGTATTTGGGTCACATCGAAAATCAGCTTATTTGGGATAAGTTCCCCACAGGACTGCTATGATCTATGCAATGTTGAATTCCTGAATCTACTCTCGGATGACTCGAAAATTTATTACTAGAAGTTTTTTCACTTTTTCGATATTTAAGCCGGGTTTGCAATTTGGACGACATGCTTGTTTCCGAAGGTCTCTAGTAAACGGTAAACGATTGTCTTTTCTTAGTATTTCAGTTAGGAAAAATGTCGAATGTATCTTTGGAAATACAGTGAACTCTCCCTAACTCGATGTTCTGTAACTCGACATTTTCCTTAACTCGATGGATTTCACGGCACCTTTGATTTATTTTAGTTTATTTTACAATTATTTTTCTCTCCATAACTCGATACCACCCTAACTCGATGTTCCCTTGAATATCGAGTTAAGGAGAGTTGACTGTATGTGAGGTGCTTAGAATGAAAGGGGTGTAAGTGATTTGATCGATTTCTCTACATCGACTCTCTCTTTTGGTCATGACTTAGCTGCAAATACATTCCGTACTGTATTTGGCAATGTGGAAGATATGTCAGAACCTCATCTATCGGACTCTATAGCAAACTTAAATTGGAACGTTTTTGCAGTTGAGTAATTAACTAAAGAAAAAGTTGATGAAGAGAAATCGATCAAGTCACTTATACCCCTTGCATTCTAAGCCCCTCATATGTTTTTCAAACTTTGAATGCAATTTCTCGCGGTTCGATATACTGTTATTTGAAATAATTGATCGAATGTTTCACAAAAAAAAAGTTTTCTATCGTTTTTTTTTCCTGAAAAAAGGAGATTGAATTGGGTGCTATTTCCATAACTCATTTTTCACTGTCTGTCTTACTCCCACTAGAAGCTGTCCGTTTCACCCTACCAGTATGATTATTTGAATCATTCACAATTTTTTACTTTTGATACATTTTGCACCGATGTTAACATATCAAACGAAAAACAACCACCGGTGAGTGAAATTTTGAAATTGAATCATTCAAAATGCTCAGTATCGAATTGTGAAAATTAAACATGCACGCAGAACCTATGATTCTCAGTTTTTGTTCACATTTTCTACTTTTCACAAGTTTTCAATGTTACAAGATGGATGAAAAGTCCTAAAATAACATGTAGAATTACATGAAAATTGAACAATTAATTATTTAAATCGACCACATGGCCATCTTACCCTCACTGTTGCCTACATTTTCCCTATTTCTCGGCTACTTTTGCAACATGACGTCAAACATTGTAACCCGTAATGCTACGTCAAAAAATGATTCTGCAGTTCTTCCAAACGTAGCATTACGTTTCTCGGAAACACATTGCACAATGGTCCAGGAGGTGCATTTAAGTGGAAATTAGCATTTAGAGCTCGACAGGTATTCTCCAGACAAAAGCTGTCTTCGACAAAGTTGTTACATGCGATAGAGCGCTCATTTTTATGTTATCAAAAATAGGGTGACCAAAACTGTCGACTTATAAACTTATAAAACTTTCTTATCTTTATAGAAAGAATTAAACATAGTTACAGACGAATTTCATGCCAACTCAACTGGCCGTTGGCAACACCATCTCAGATAGCAGTGAAACATTTCAGGTGTAAACACATGGGTCTTTTGAGGGGGGACCCCTGTCTGGAAGGTCGAAAAATGGTGAATTATTGCGATTTGTTTTCGGGTGTTAGGAATAATTTGAAGTGTTCGGGTATTTTGTTTATTGTTTAAGGTATATTTAAAGATGTTTTTCCAATTTTTTTAGAAGCATGAATAATGATTATTGCGCTGTTGACAGCTGGATGCGTACAGTTGTGTTCAAAATAATAGCAGCGCCTAATGCTATTTCTATATTATTATTACTATTCATGTATGGATGGAATGGAAATGTGGAAGAATTATGGTCTGTAATTCGCGATTCGTGGGCTGCAATACCTGATTCTCGCTGCCAAGCACTTGTGAATTCTATGCCGAAACGGTGTGCTGCTGTTATTAAGAATAAGGGCTACGCTACAAAGTACTAAAGTGGATAATCATGTTACAGAACAACTTTGAAATCTTTCATCATTTTAATCATGTTTTCCTGATGTTGACTGAAGTACTGCTATTTTTTTGAACACTAGCTTTTTTGAACAAATGATTATTTTATTGAATAATAAAATGAAATCTTGCAACCAATACCATACACTTGTTCTATTAAAACTCTGTGCAAAATACACTATGAAGAAAATTCGGAGCAAAGCGCTAATTACAAATTATTATCTTATTTCTGATTCCAAATCAGCACTGCTATTATTTTGAACACAACTGTAGATGTTGTCTGAAAAACGGTACCTTGCTGGTGGTATCGGTTTTGAAGGAAAGGGGTATCGCAGAATGAATTCCAATGAATAGTTTGAAACTTTAAGACAATACCTAAAGCGTCACATAGGAGTTTTTGAAAATTCGAAAAAAATACAAAATGGCGGCTATTTTTGTTGAAAATTAGTTATTTTTCATGAACAATGTTTTGAAGCTCATAAAAATCGAAAAAATGAGCTATTAAAATAGATAATTCAATTATTTATACTGATGAAAAGTTTCAGTCAAATCGGTCGAGTAGATCCCGAAATATCCATACCACTAACTGGAAAAACACAAAACACACAACTGAAGAAACATAAATTTCTACATTACTCGAGAATAAATCAAGCAAATGAATGTAATTTATTGCATATTAAGTCAAAATCACACATATCTCTAAATCAAAAAATGTTTTTTTTCAAAACTTCAATACTTTTTTGATAATTTTTCTTGATACATCGTAGTAAGATGTACTTTTAGTATATTTTTTTTCATATTTTTGTCTCAAAGCTATTAACCCTTTCACGTACAACATCGAGTCTCACTAGATGTTAAATGATTGTGCCAAAACGTACTACACCGAGTCTCTCTCATGGTGCGCTCGCATATCACAACTGGAATAACTCGATACGAAACTCATCGAAGCGTTTGCATTTGGTCCGGTCATTTGGAAATTTAATCGTACGCGAAGGGGTTAAGAATGGCGTTAAAAAAAGGAAAAGGTGCATTTTTCACCATAGATCCTATGTTGTACCATACAAGAACTCAAATATATGGTACTACTGTCAAGATTTCATATTTAGTACCCTATACAATATTTTCCATACAGTTGGTGGTTCGGTTTGCGGGCACTTTTTACTTCCGTACCCAGCCAGGCCCTTTGGAAATACAAAAAATATATTTTTTGTACCGCGCAACACTGAAAAAAATCTGAAAAAACTCACACATATCTAAAAAAGCCGTAGGAACACATTGAAATATGAATTAGAGTAGTACTGAATCTCTAAATCCCAAAAAAAATTCAAAATTTTTGTATGGCTTCCCCTCTCTAAGAGGGGGCTGCCATACAAATGAAGCATAAATTTCTGCCTAACTCAAGAACTAATCAAGCAAATAGAGCCAAATTTAGCATATGAAGGTTTTAGGGGGCAAGAAACGTTTTTGTGGTAAATAGACAAAAATTATGACAGCTCCTCCTCACTCTAAGGGGGAGCTGTCATAAAAATGGAACACAAATTTCTGCATAACTCAAGATCTAATCAAGCAAATAGAACCAAATTTGGCATGTGGAGGTTTTAGGAGGCAATAAATGTTTCTAAGGTGGTTTGACACTCCTCCCCCTCAACAGGGGGAGGGGGGTCTGAATAATTCGAGAACTAATCAAGCAAATGGAATCAAACTTGGCATATATAGAGATCGATAAACGTTTCTATGGTTGTTCTCACTCCTCCCCTCTATCCAAGGGGAGGCTGCCATACAAATGAAACACAAATGTTTGCGCTAACGAAATTCATCTTCGTTCGAAAATGGAAATGGATTTTAATGTGATAAAACGCAGTCCTCTATCGTCTTCTATCTATATGAATAAAAATGGATCGCCGAATGTGTTGATAAGAGCAAAAATCGAGAGAGGAATTGTCTGATTTAGGGCTATCTTTATTCTATCATATTTCCTGTATCAAACATTACATGAAACGGAGAAACATGTTATTTGCAAGTGGTTGAAAAATCTTGAACGAGAATTGTGTCTGAAAATAATCTGATATTATAATGACGAGTTTTGGTAGAAGTACTACGAATTTTATAGTAAAAGGTACTTTTGAAGGGTAGTATTAGCGCTTAGTAAAAAAAACGTGGATGTGATAACGAAAAATAAATTTTAGACGGGACGAAGTTTTCCGGGTCGGCTAGCAACCTATATAATGAAATCTTCATAATACCGCTATCTGTCTCATATACCGAGAAGATCACGATGGAACCGCCAAGTGTGCCATGGGCCTAAGATGAGAGGCTTGCAAATACACGTCCTTTTCGATCGAATTTGTGTCTTTGTCCCATCAGTTATTCATTGTCTCCAGAACATAGTCCATCTTCCACCAAGTGATTTACAACTAGTAACACTCCTTTCGTTCAGACTCACGGTTCACGCCCCCATCTTCATATTTGTGCCGACTCAGCATCAGTATCTCGAACGACAAAAAAAATAACAAACTCCCAATTGTCGCTTAACCAACTCCGATCCGTCATAATATGGGTAGCCGAGAGTGGAGAAGCAAGAGCAGGAGGAAAAAAACACGTCCGTCGCTTAGATTTCACAAACAGACGGGAAAGCACATTTTTCTTGGGAAATGCCAAAAACCTCTAGTTTTTCCGCCCAGCTTCTTGCCTTCTACCATTTATAATTTGCGATCGTCTGCGAGTTCTCCTATAATGGTGGCGACGAAACGAAAGAGGTTGGCAGAAAGAAATGATTGTAACAACAACAAAAAACAAGCGAACGAAAAACTGTTTTCCTCGCTCCGGCTATCTGTCTTCGCCGTGTAGACCGGAACCACCGAAAGCATCGGCCATCGGGTGGTAGCAACAGCACCAAGTAAGCCGGAGAGATTCACCTTCAAGGTTCATTGCTTTGTGTGCCAATGTCTCCCGTAGAAGAAAGAGAAACTTACTGTTTTCCGAACGAACCATCGAAAGGAAATCCTTCCGTCGCCCTCATAGCCCCACTTCGCTCGCTCAACGTTGTTCCCCGGCCTGTCAGTATATCCGATGGGTTTGCCTAGTGGGTGGCAAGCAAGTGGGCGACCCCTCAGAGACTAATGGGTGGGTGGGTTGAAGCTGTCGACATTTTACATAAGAAACAGAAGCACACAGCTCACAGTGTTTGTGGGGGGGTGGTGGGCGGTTTCTCGAACGTCAGGAAAAGCAAAAAGCTTCTTGTCGGCGATGGTGGTTCTTACGGCGAAGCGAGGGAAGATTAAACTTTGCAATTTATAACAGTGTACAGTACACACACACACACGTCCAAATCCAAGAAGAAGAAGTACGTACGCACAAATACTTACAAAGTCCGGTGGAGGCGTTGGGACGACGACAAAGAAAGCTGCAAGAGTCGAAGGAGAGCACACAAGGCACAAGGAATCGACAGCCAAGGAATTTTTTTTCCACAAGAAAAGTGGAAGCACAACACCAGGTGGAACGGATCGCCTCGGCTTCGGGTGTGTATGTTTGTTCAGAAATTTTATTTATCTCCTATCTCTGCTGGCAAAACTGCGTTGCTTCACGTTCTTGATAATATTCCGTGCGTTCTCCCCGCTCCTTCCTCCTGAACTGGCCGGACAGACCGAACCCCGGGTGGTGGCATTTCGGAAGATAAAGTTTATTCGATCAATTGGGATTTCGATAGTATTACATGGTTGTAAGCTCCGAGCATTCAGAATAAATTCGATACGAAAGTTTGAATTTTGATTTATGGTTTCTACCTCCTGTCCATACTAAATACAATAATGTTGATGTACGTGGAAGAGTAATAATTGAGTTATCATCAGAAATATGATCAGCAATCAATGAAACAATTCACAGAGACTATAATCACAGGTTCCAATCATCCGGAATGGGTATCGGTGACCATTAGGAGGTTGTAACGCAGAGCGATTCGGATTACCACGAACGTCCATAACTCCACTCCACACAATCATCCTCGGTGTGTGACCCAAGGAGATTCGGTAACGATGTGGAAACTTTAGATTCACCTTCTATTGATGCTCAAAATTTAATATGGGGTATATCGAACTTCAACATTAGAGCCAGACGAAGCTTTTACTAAAATCTGTTTGCGCACATTCTTACCACCCGAGGGTGGTGTTATGAGGGGGAGTGGTAAGGAATGTTATCCCACCTAGGTGTGAGCGTGAAGAGCGAATATTTCGAACCGCTTCATGATGCCCGTGTGCACAAGGATATTCTAACATCGTTTCGAAAGTGAAATGGTGTGGAGAAGTTGCAGAGAATAACGACAAGCATCGTCTTTCCAGAAGTCCTGGATATGGTGGTGAGCTATCTGGGAGGAGGATGAAGAGGAGGCGTGTACGCTTAGCAAATGGAATGTTGCGGAAAATCGATTCACTTTATTATAGGCGAGAGTATTTGCGCAGCCGACGGGGCACTGAAGCGGCGGAGGTGGCTTTTCTCGGGTGAGGGAGAAATGTATGTTTGTATTTATGTAGTTTAATGTTCCAATCTCGGCTCTGACAGTCGGCGACAACGGGTGGCAAAGGTTATAAATAAATTAGATGCCTGCTGCTGAATG
>NW_026599726.1:0-25000 GCF_029784135.1 Toxorhynchites rutilus septentrionalis
CGTGACGGGACGTGAACGTGACGTGTATGTTGCATGTGAATCGCACTTAAAACTGCAACGGCCGTACGTTTTTTTCTCTCAGCGTTTGGATCGATTAATCGACGTAAATTATTCGTTCGCTTCGATTATTGGTTGTGCAGTATTCGTTCGATTAATAATCGATTTCTGTAGGAAGTATTCGATTAATCGATTAATCGAACGATTATCGGGGATCACTATTCACTCCGCTTTGGTAGTCTGATAATGAAGGTTCTCACCGCAGCGTTTCACTACTATCTTATACCGAGTAGCCTTTCTCACAGCTACAGTTAGAACTGAACATTCACTCTCTCATTCTTTGTTTCTCTCTGTCTTTCTCTCTCTCTATTTGTTTCTCTCTTTCGCTGTTGTGATGTTGTTGCAACCCTTTTCGAATTCTTCAATTCACCGGATCCAATAGTGATAATGGATCTGGACGTCCCCGTGATTTGAATACTTGCTCATTCCAACAGGGGACCTTGCGTTATGTACGAAATGCGTAACGCGATACGAGCAGCGATAAGAGACATAGGATGATGAATAACACCGACACGTAGCAAACGAAGACGAATATTTTATCAGACAAACTACTAAACTAAAAATATTTCTTGAACTATTAAGGATGATGAAAGACTGTGTTCAACGATGACCGTGCTGAGAGAATAAATTCCTTCTACTACTATATTTTTTACTACTAAGCCGCGTCCTGGTTTTGTTTAAGCTTAGTATCTACTATCAACTGTAACATATGTTCTTCCACGTACCCGCAAAAGAGCACGCTTTCCAGCGTCACCCGTCGCTTCCTTTTTTAGAACGAACTAACTGAACATGTGTGGAAAGTAGAAATCGCTGAACGGAATGGATTAATATTATGCTGTCAAAAAAGTCCTGCGGTATTTCCGCGAGGTGTCGTTGTAAGCGCGTAGTTCTAGTTGTATTCATTGTATCGAGTCATACCATAGCTTGTTGGAAAGGTATTTTTGCGCTATAATAAAGTCCTTGACAGTGTTTTGTTTGGTTAAGTCGTTCGTGAGTTATAGTGTCGCAAATATGGAGCAAAATAAAGAGAAAATCCGACATATTTTACAGTACTACTATGACAAAGGCAAAAATGCATCTCAAGCTGCCAATAAAATTTGTGCAGTTTATGGACCCGATACAGTTTCCATTTCCACCGCACAACGATGGTTTCAACGTTTTCGTTCTGGTGTAGAGGTTGTCGAAGATGCGCCACGCTCCAGAAGGCCTGTCGTCGAAAATTGCGACAAAATTGCTGAATTAGCCGAGAAAGACCGGCATAGTACCAGCCATAGCATCGGCCAAGAGCTGGGGATAAGTCATCAAACCGTTATTAACCATTTGAAGAAGCTTGGATTCACAAAGAAGCTCGATGTATGGGTGCCACACACGTTGACGCAAAAAAACATCTTTGACCGTATCGACGCATGTGAATCGCTGCTGAATCGCAACAAAATCGACCCGTTTCTGAAGCGGATGGTGACTGGCGAAGAAAAGTGGGTCACTTACGACAACGTGAAGCGCAAACGGTCGTGGTCGAAGCCCGCTGAACGGCTCAGACGGTGGCCAAGCCCTCATTAACGGCCAGGAAGGTTCTGCTGTGTGTTTGGTGGGATTGTCAAGGAATAATCTATCATGAGCTGCTTCCCTATGGCCAAACGCTCAATTCGGACCTGTACTGCCAACAACTGGACCCCTTGAAGGTAGCACTCATGAAGAAGAGGCCATCTTTGATAAACAGAGGCCGCATTGTCTTCCATCATGACAACGCCAGGCCACACACTTCTTTGGTGACGCGCCAGAAGCTCCGGGAGCTCGGATGGGAGGTTCTTTTGCATCCGCCGTATAGTCCGGACCTTGCACCAAGTGACTACCACCTGTTTTTGTCCATGGCGAACGAGCTAGGTAGTCAGAAGTTAGCCACAAAAGAGACCTGTGAAAATTGGCTATCCGAGTTTTTTGCCAATAAGGAAGCGAGCTTCTATAACAGGGGTATTATGAAGTTGGCATCTCGTTGGGAACAAGTCATCGAACAAAACGGCGCATATTTGACTTAAAACAGATGATTGTAACTAATTTTATGAACAAATGAAAATTCAAAAAAAATACCGCAGGACTTTTTTGACAGCCTAATATAACGGGGTCTTTGTTAATGCATGCTCATTTTTCAGTTTGAAATTTTGATTGATTTTTTTTGCGATTGAATGAGATTTTGGAAATTTGAAAGGTTTATATATATATATTTTTTTCAATTTATGAATTTATGTATATAATGTGTAATTTATATACTTTCTGTTTTGCAGAAAAACTCAGGAGAAAGTTGAGATAATTCATGAATTAGGTATACAAAAAGTCTTCGGATAAATTGGAAAAATGTTTTTCGTTGCTTCAATCCATTGTGTGTGCGTGTTATTGTGACAACGATTACTGGGTTGTTTGTGAAAATTGGAAAATGTTACGGGGTTTTTTCTCGGATGGAATCTTTCTTAAACACAGTGGCGTCTCGCCAATCTGTTCAAACCGTTCATGGACAGGTAGACGATCTCAGAAAAATATCGATTTTTTATTTCAAATTTGTTGATGAGGATGAAGAATTATCGCAGGCAATTTATTTGTAACTAGCTGACCCGGCAAACTTCGTCCCGCCCAAAATTTGTTTTTTGTTTTCAATGCCTTCAAACATTCACGTTTTCTTACTATACGCAAGTTCATGGGTCCAATCGCAGAACTGTTCATTGATTAATCTTCTAATCGACCCCGTTGAATTTACCTTTTACTATAAAATTCCTAGTATTTCTACCAAAACTCATCATTATAATATCAGATTATTTTAAGGCACAATTCTCGATCAAGATTTTTCAACCGCTTGCAAATAACATGTTACTCCGTTACATGAATAAATGTTTGATACAGAAAATATGATAAATAAAGACAGCCCAAAATCGGACAATTCCTTCCTCGAGTTTTGCTCTTATCAACACATTGTAGAACATATGGGAATTAAATTTTCCGAATTTTCCCTTTTTCCTTCAAAGTTTTCCGAAAATTTCCAATTGTCATGTCAAGGTTTGGTTGGAATATTTTTGGTTGAAATATGTGTAATATTTTTATGGGACCCGCTCTCCATTTCAGAGGAAGAAGGGATGTCATACCATCATAGAAACATTTCTCGTACTCAAAAACCGTACTCACATCCCAAATTCGGCTCGATTTGCTTGGTTAGTTCTCGAATTATGCAGAAATTTGTGTTTCATTTGATTGGAGCCCAAAATATAAATAAATTGAACTAGCTGACCCGGCGAACTTCGTCCCGCCCAAATTGATGTTTTCGTACAATTTAGTCCCCGTACTATTCGTTAAATGATCTTCAAATTGATCTTTTTCAAGGCTGAGGCGAATGAGCTTTGAAGTGTAGAGGAAGTAAATAAATCAATAAATTCGCGATGGCTGTCAACAAATACACTTTGATTCCGGAGGAGCGCGATATAAGTTTCTATTGAAACTAAAAATATTTAAAGAGTAATGTCTGAGACACGACCGGACTACGTTATTATTTCATTCAATTCGTTTATTTATTACGCCAGATATTTTTAGGACGGAAAGAATTTGAGAGTTAAAAACCACGTGGTTCAAAGCGATACACATCGTTCAACTAGTACCGACAAGTGTTTTTTTCAACGCAAATAGAAATGCAAACGCCGAAATTCATCACAGATCCGACAGATTGTTATTCCATTCCACAGTACACACTTTCGGAAGACCCATTGATGGACGACGAGACCGGTGTTAATGGATGTAAAATCGACGAATAAAATAAACAACAAAATATTCAACTGCAGAAATATCGCAGCTGAACGACAACTCTGAAATGGGTCGAGTGGATGGATGGATGGATGGATGGAGAGAATAAGTTTGAGTTGGCGGAGCGAAACCAAACAAAAAAAAGAGAAAAAAAATGAAAGCTAAAAGTAGATTCAACGCGAATTTGTTAGGGGTGGCGGCGCATTCAGCAGGGTTTGTGTGTGCGTGTGGTGTGTTGCGGGGCGCGCGAGGAAAGACGGTGGGTGACCTATAAAATTTTATCGCCTGACTGTTCAAGGTCGCGTACTTGAAACAAGTGTTTCTCATCGGAAATACACTCTCTATGGTATTTTTTTCCTGTTTCATCTTCCGTCTTCACTAGCGGCGTTGCATTTGCTAGCGATGATGGTGATGATCTTTACTCTGTGTATTGGTGAGTGATGGTGTGCAGTGGGAAAATAGACGTTGTGAGTTTAAAATGGAGCGCATTTTCAGGGGGCTCGTCCATCGTCATTGATGACGCCAAATGTCAGCGAGTACGATGAACTGTGTGCTATGGTTCATGTGAACTTGTTCCGCTGATTCACCCAGCAGAGGGTAGAATAAACATTGTTGAGCGTTTGTTATTCTGCACGAGTTTAAATATTTATTTGTTATTGAATTGTATTGAGATTAAATAAACGGTGTGTGCGGCTACATTCGAACTAGCTACTACTTGTGAAAACACATTTTTCCCAGAAGCCAATTGGTAGCTGATGTTCAATAATTAGTTACAATGTACCACAACTCTATTTCATATATTGAAAAACATTTGATGGTCAAACAAGCAAAATCACTTTGTCTCGAAATTATGATGATGCTCTAGCACTCTCGGCGGTCCGGATGTACATCAGCAGTGTGTAGCAAGTCTCCAGTACCATCCGGAAGGTTTCCATCGAAATGTCGAACATTTCTCCGCAGCGAAAACGCAACCTCTGCTGGGTGTGGGCAGTAGAAATCGTAACAAGGGCCCGGACGTGGCGTATCCGAGCAGTTTTATCCGCCGAGTTTGGGTCCATCCACCGTGGCCATTCCCAGTGGATGAAGGTTTCACAAATCATCTCCGTTCGATCCTGTAGCGCTTCTATCAAACTGCAAACAATGAAGCATTCAATCAGAAAAACAATAGCATAGGCAAGGGCCGTCGCCACTTGAAACGTCAGGTTGAACGATGTAGCGACTGTGACCGCCAGAAGACTCTCGGTTGTGAGCACTTGTAACAGAAAGATAAATGTCGTTAGTTTCCGTAGGATTTTCGTCATCGATAAGAACTCTTCGTAATCGGCAACCGTTGCTCTGAAGCGTCGATCAAACGAAGCCCAAAAGTGTTTCTCACGCTCCAACCCGGTTAGCTGCAGCTTCTCGCCATCCCGCTCAGCATTTTCCAGAACAGTGTCGAACGACTTTGCGATGACAGTCAGCTCTCCGACAAAGTATTGCAAAATAGCGATAACCGTGAAGGAGATAATCCAGGCCGCGTTGTTCCAGTATATCAACGGAAAACCATAGATAGCATCAATCGCAGCAGAACACCATTGGAATCTTGATCCGAGATCTACCGTGAAATGGAAATACTCTTCCTTCCCCATGAAAGCCCATGCCAGTGAAACTAGATTCACCGGAAGTTCGGTGACCAGAATGCCTCTGACCGACATCTTAAAGCAATCCCGTCTAAAACGATCCGCTTCCGGTCCTCCACATTGACGTCTTGCCCTCGAGTTCAAATAAGTCCTGATTTGTAGAAAGTGCTCGTAACAGGCGTCCAACACTATCAGCTTCAGCATCGATAGAAACGAGTAAAGAAACATCATTCCAATTCGAACCGCACGGTCGTCGGGATATCCGATGGCCACAAATGTATCACGAACGAGGACAACCTGCTGAAGAGCGAAGAACGCTCCCACGGCTCGGAAACAAGTACGAATCAACCAATCCTCCGGCCGACGAAGTCCTATTCCCGCGGTGTAGTGATGAACCCAGATGAAGTGACTGAAGAGATCGTGCGACTGATCGTAGTCGAGGTGTTTTCCGAACACGGATTGGACGTAGCTTACCAGCTTTGCCATATTGTTATCTAGTGTGAACTGATTCAAAGAGAACGTGGGCACCTTGTTTTGTACCAAGGGATTGTAACTGTATCCTCTTCCGAAAGAAGTTTTGATACACATTTGTTGTCATTGAACGGAACACGTGAAGTTGTTATTTGTGCTGGGAAAGTGGCAAAATCCGAGTTCAGCTGCGATATTCGCATAAGGTTGTCACAGGGGTAGTAATAATTAGTGTTGTGAAAAGTGTGGATTTAATTGCGGCAGGTGGAGGATACGTAAAACTTTTGTATACATATGAACGTTCTCAAGCACTCACATATAATTTATAGCAGTAACTTTTTCGCTGCGGTTTGAATATTGTATACTACATGATCGATTCGCTAATGTGCTTTATTCATGTTTACACACCAGTTCCAACAATCACAGTTTCTGGATAATGATTGTGATGGCGTGTCGTGTTCATATATCCACGTTTGGTTCAAAACTACCGACAATGAAAAGTGAAAGCGTCATTTGTTTCGAAACCAATCTGAAAGAGCTATCTCTTTCGACATCAATCTTTCCGTCGTTTGAGAACCAAATCTTCATACGAAATGTTCCGAACAAATCCTAATGTTATTTTGATCAAGGATTTTTGGATTTCTTTAATTTTTTTCTGAAGTTTCGATGTACACCGCCTTCCAGATAGAGCACAGTGTCGGAAAACTTGAGCATTAAAAAATTTACAAGCAAGAAGGTTGAGTCCGAGACACGACCGCGTAGTTGATGTAGGATTACGTTAGGCTCTTGCATATTAATGATGCATAATAATTTTGAATATATTTGAAAAATTCCATAATCAAATTATATGATAATAATTTGGTGACCCGTGGAAGAAGGATATGCTGAAAACTGTTCCCTGTGTCATGTGCCATGATAGCCCTACGTTCTGTATTGATAAAATATAGGAAAATATATATGGACGGTGAATGAATTGACATTTTTGATTCAAAGCAAACGGAACACAAAGCTACGAATAAATGCATCAACACAGACAGCTCAAATTGGACGATCCGTTTTCGTTGCGCGACAAACGTTTATGACAATTGATTTTAATGTATGAATAATGGAAAAATAATCTGGCTTTGGAACTGTTTTCAGCAAAACGATACCAGATAGTGTTACACTTACATTTGTACTAGATGTCTTACGAATTTCAATCGAACTAACAACGCCTACTACTCAGAGACTACGAGCAGGCTGAAAGATGTACGAAAAAACTTTGATTTCATGGTCCGATTTCCTTAAATTTCTATTTTTTCTTGTGAATCCTTAAGACAATCACTGAGCAACAATTGTGAGTACAAGACTGGGTTTATATTTCAATAAAACGATGACCCTATGCATACAGCTAAAAAAACAAGGGTCTATTTTCATTCTCGTCGCTGAAAACATCTCTAAAGGCCTCCTCATAGCCCAAACATGGGAGTAAAATCAAAATCGGTCCGCCAAATTCCCTATCGTAATTCAATGTTTACACTTCTAATTAAGCGTTAAATGGAAGATCTCCATATTATAGCAAATTGGTATGTCATAAACTGGGCACGAAATCTTCGAAAATGAAAAATGAATATCGACTCTCCTCTCAGTCTCTTCGCATGGACTAGGACTACTTCGGCATTCGCCGTCAACAACATGCATTGAATTGGCTAGACATGAATCGACGAGCGTGTAAGAGCGAGGATGACTGATGAACTATTCTAGTCAATGATTATTCTAATTGACGGTGACTGATGAATACAAATCTGCCTTTCCATTCAACTGACTTCAATCTACACTTCTACTTCTCCCTGACACGAATCTCTTTACCCGTGTATACAATCTTATTTTTAAAAGTCCATTTGAAGTGAAACGAAAACATGATTCCTGGTGCAAAAAAGTAATTACACAATTAATGGACGGTTTATTGTGTACTCACCGAGAACTCAAACCAACAAACTTAGACAGTTATCAGGTATGCTATAAAGGTCCTCGCGTTAGTATTAGTAAATAACGTGCAAAATAAAGTGCAGTTTGGGAGGAATTCTAAACAGAATTTTAGTTCACTTTGTCTCCGAGTTCAATTTGGTGTAGAAAACACAGAAAAACGGGTTTATATCAACAAAATTCACGAATTTGGCAGTGATTCTGAACACAACACTGCACGCTATTTTCTGTGCACGCGTGAGTAATTTTCGTGTGCGATACAAAAAAATCTAGCTCACCTGTAGTATATGTCAAACCACGTTGAACTCAAACATCGATACATGCATATGTGATACATGAGAGAGAGAAACGAATTAATTTGGGGGGGTCTGGTGTTACTTCAAAATACAATGAAGTCCATTTGACTAGAAATAATTAAATGAAATAGTCGAGTCGTAGAGGGAGATATCGACTAACCCCGACTGACTATTAAGTCATGTTGAAGGAGAAACTGCGTGAAGAAGCCAAAAGTAATTTCCAATTGAATACGAAAATGTACGGAAATACGGATTTTCTTCATAGGCCGAGACTATCCTCAGTTGATAATGATTATGCCGAGCCATGGTCATACAAATTATAAACTGAGAAGATTGTCTACCGTCATCATAAACACAAAAAATAAATGCACCAATCAAATACTGCTTTCGGTTGGCTTTCGGGTGCGCTTAACGTTGAATGAAGTAATCAAACATATACCGGCCAGAACCGTACCGGCGTAACTAACGGCGCGGCAAGGCAAATGAAGAGAGACACCGGCAGGGAAAAAATATTATCGAAAGCTTAAACAGTGGGCTAATTACAGAGCGTCTTTAAACCGCCGAACAGTGGGTAAAAATAAACCAAAAATGCCAATTGCGTTCGGTAGAGCGGCTTAGCCCAATGAACTCGAAAAATGATTGATATGGGGGAAGAGAGACTCTGTTTCTTTTTGTTTCCGCCGCTACTTTAATTAGTAAACAGTTAATATCTGCTAATTACTTTTACCTTTTGATTTGAATGAAATATCGCTGCAAATGGCAAACGATATATCGCAAAATATGTGCGGAGGAGAAGAAGCACTCACTCAATTGACGTTACACCACATTTCCAAGCAATTTTCCCACTGCTGCTTCTTCGTGCTGCGAATGGATTGAATAAGGGCAAGTGAAAAATAAAAACAAATGGCTAATCATTACGAAAGCCATTATGAATCATTTGATGCAATATGATATGGGGAATAAAAGTAGCCGCCTCTTGTTGTTACAGGAGAGAAGGGTAGGGGGTCACTGTTGTATAAATTGAGTGAGAAAATGAGTAGAAAGCATCACAAGTTCACGCAGAGAAACAGATGGCGAGGGTCAACGCTCGCCCGGCAACGATTCGCCGATTAGTTTGTTTATGTCTAAGGCGCAACGTCATTCCGTAGTTAAAACAGCTGATTTATTTGCAGTGTATGGGGTCGTGGTTGGAATATAGATATGCAGATACAGTGTGCGCATTAGTGCTCGCAGTGTGATTACTCAGTGACATCGTTGGAATATTTTCATTTGCCAACCTGCTAAAACATCAACTACCAAAATAACAAAACTGTTTTTGTTTCATCTCCCATCCATTCGCACTAAGATGATGGTGGTGGTGATGATTTAATGCAACTTCCGAGCTGCTAACAACGACCGCGAAAGAAATGCAACCAGAAAGTGGATGAAAAAAAACCTGCAACCAAGCCACTCAATCATCCACTTCGGTAGGGAACAGTTGTTTTTCATCGCTAATATACACACAAAGCGCCAGTGTTCGCGTCCCAAAAGAGCTTACTCTACAAAACAGAAACACATCGGGTTTGTACCAGCTGTAAATTGCTCCATCAACAACGACAAATTGGAGATCTCGCAGAATTGGGACTTTGTTGAAAACTGTCGACTTGGAGATGGAATTGGATGCATTTTTATAGTTTCGGTTTGATCACAATGACTTTTAGCTAATATCTAGTTTGGTATGAGAATTTATGATATGTACATTCGTACGAGCATCTTGTAATTTAACCATCTGAAACCAATTTTTTTTATTTGCGCCATAAAACTATAGTAGATCATATTTTTTATGGGAGAATCGAAAAACATAACGGCAATTTTTAAATGCACGAATTTTTTATTTATACCACAAAACCAGTAATCCGCCTTAAGGCGGGGTTGGGTATCTGGCCGAAAAAAAAAAATTTCCTTTGGAAAGATGGAATTGTAGAAAAACAATTCTGGTTTGGTTGCAGGCACGGCAGTGGAACTTCATACAAATCACTCGTCGAAAAGTGTCTCCTTTTTCACCGCTTGTTTACATCGACGAATATATTTTTTCCACTATGTTTATATCGCCTCCAATTTTAAATTTTTGACGTAGGACTATGTCTTACATTAAAGGTGCCAAATGAGAAAACAGGTCGCGTTTTATGAAATAAAGTTAACGTTAATAACTATTTTTCCTACGAACGGATTTAAACGTTTTGTATACCAATCGAATTGGAAATTTTATAAGATTTTTGTTGTTGGATATGCTATACATTACAATCCCATAGTCTGTATATGGTTTAAATTGATGAAAATTAGAAGCATTCCCATTTTCCCATACATTTGTTCTGTAAATTTGTGTGCTTTCCCGAACAGAGCTGTCAATAACGGGTAACTTATGCAGCCGTTAGAACAGAAACAACGAAGGGGGATAGCGAAAAGAGAAAATTTGAGAAGTAAACTCCACCCTTGCATAGTAAGTAAGCTGCCGCTAGCGTATAAGTATTGCATCAACTCTGAGGAAAATTTTCAGAATCTTTCTGTGCCCGAAACAAAACAGGTCGCTTATTCTGATCGTTTTGTGTTTAATGTTTCCCCTCGAGCTGTAAACGCTAGCGAATATTTCACTTGAAGTGCATCTGGTATTGCAATTAACACAACCATCCGAGTCATGGCAAAGCAGGCGAAAAAAGAGAAGAGTACAAATGATTATAAACATCAGGGTTTGGTTTTTTTTGTATGTAGCTTGTTTCCATTGCACAAAACTTAGAACTTAGAAACATTGTTGACGGTTTTGACCGAGAGTCGAGAAACGATTTTTCATAAACGGTAATTCTCGCGATGTTTCATTTTTAGCACTGCAACTGTGTGCATCTGTTAGACGCGTGTTTGATGCTTGTTAAATGGCGATGCACTTCTTCTTCTTCTTCTTTTGAATTATAAACACTTGAAACTCAGAGAATTCATTCGTCTTTGATGGCGATGCACGAAAGATGCCTCTCGTTAATATGAAGTGCAATGCGTGCATTGATATAAAGAAACGAATTGCGACATATGACCAATTATTGTATTGTACTCGCAAAGGCAAAAAATGATCGTTGCTTCTCGAAATGATTCTACAAAACTACGCATGCCATTAAACCTTTTCAGGGTCCCCGGAGCTTTTTACTAAAGAGTTATTTATGAAATTTCGACGTATTCGCAAATAATATTCGAAATGATAAACCATCAAATTTCAAAAGAAAAAAGATTGCGTAGTTCCTACGTTCTAGACGGTCGTGTCTCGGATACAAATTCTCGAATTTTTTTTACGATTTTACGTTTGCTGGGCAGGCCCGAAGGCAGTTTTAAATAGTTAAAATATGAATGACTTTTTTTACTTCTATTATTTGATTACTTGGAACATGTAGTACTGAACTTTATTGAACCATTTCTATATCAATTTTGCGATATTTCCACTAAAGCACAATAAACAATCAGGAATGACGTATCCGATTGCAACTCTATGTAAGAGCTTTAATTGCCCTAGAATCATATTTCAGATAGCCGTACGAGATAGCTGCGGCTTGATAATCCAAACAACCGGAGTTCAAATCCCATCGGAGCAATTTTATAACCGTCGCCACCATTCATATCAAACATTTATATCCCCAAAAGTCAATTGATTAATTCCTATTTGTACAAACATAAATGTTTATAAAGGTACTATATACATACAAAAATGGTGTTTCTACGGGTCGAACATTTTACTTTAATATTTTCCGCCATTTTTTTATGGCAGTGATGAATCGTATATCGTGATCGTATATCGTAATCGTGATGAATCGTATGACAACAGACATATTATGTTATTAGGTATTGCCTAATAACCTTGCATGTACAGTAAGTTACCTCTAATTCGACATTTAGTTAATTGGACTTTTGGAATTGCAATTTCAAAATATAGGAGGATATGTTCAAGACACGACCGCATTGTTGACGTAGAACTACGCTGTAGTTTAATTCAAGTTGCTTGTTTATAACTGTGGATATTATTTTATAATGCTATGAAAATTTTTAATCAACCATTCTACCAGTTTGGTCGCCCTGAAATGTTTTTTTTTATTGTAGAATCATTTGACGATAATTGTTTGATAATACATTTTTGTGCTCGCACAAGATAAGCGCAGCTGTCATCCTTTGTGGATAAAGTTTTGCTACTGCCAAGCGAAACCAAATCACATACAAAATTCCAGAACGACATTTACTTTCTTGGTGACTAAATAAACGAAATAAACTCTATCTGTTAATCTCAACAACCTCGAAAAGAGTAGCACTGCTTCATTATGATCAAGATTAGCGTGAAATGGGTTCCCATTATAACTTATTGAATAACTTGGTATTCCCCAAATAATTTTTTGGTGCACAACCTTAACATCTGCTTCACCATAGCCCCAGTTCAATGCATTAATGACAGAAAACAAACGATGTTAACTGCTTGGAAAAGGCTGAATATTTGCCTCAGCAGATATTCATTACCATTATATTATACCCTAGCGTAAATATTTCCCTCCCGCTATCTTCCCTCCTTGTTTATATTTATCATTACGACTGCATAATTTTCAACAAAAAACAATCGGCAATCATAGCATAAAAAATAGGAATCGTTACAGGGCCAATGCACACGAGAGCAGATACAAATGAGGTGTTAGCGTAGCGAAGATGCACTATTTTTACGTACGGGTTATGAAGCACGCACGTACGCACACAAATATCCATATATCGATGGTTTGAAGCAACCAAATATACACACACTTATCTCCGTTGTGCACTCTTCTCAACAGAAGCCCTTTCTGTTGATATTGCCAGTCTAGGTTAGCTTAGCTGTCATCCTTTGTGGAGAGAGTTTTCCCACCGTCATGCGAAACCAAATCACCGAAAAATTCCAGAACATTTATATTCTTGGTGAGCTAACGATAGCCTAGCTTGATGATTCCCCACACAACTGTGTAGCTTAGAACCTTAATGCAATGGCGTCAGTTTGATGCAATGATTGCAATGTAATTTGGTCGCGTCCACAGCTCAATCCGAAACGAAGAACAAGTGATATTCATAGCTTTGAATACAGAACGAGACTGAAAATTTGCCTTCTTTCCCTGCTTGTTGAGTTAGAGAGACTTTAAACATCTTCAGTCCATTCGTCTTTAACCTTCAAAAAGGGCATTGGAAAACTTTACTTTATCCATCAAATTACTCCACCCCCATTGCCTTGAGAAAGGCATTCGACCCTCGCCGTCCAGCTCGCCCAGCAGCGATGTTGTTCAGTCAATTTCCTCACGAAGAATGAAAGTTTGCCTTCTTCTTCATCTTCTTTGTTGAATTAAAGAGGCTTCAAAATGTTTAGTTCATTTGTCTCTAGTGTTCAAAAAGACCCTTGGAAAACTCGACTCTTTCCTCATGCTAATCCTCCGCCTCCATTGCCTTTAGAAAGACACTCGATCCCTCGCCATCCAGCTCGCCCAGCAACGATGTTGTCCAGTCGGTGTCCTCACCAATAGTGATCCCCGATAATCGTTCGATTAATCGATTAATCGAATACTTCATACAGAAATCGATTATTAATCGAACGAATACTGCACAACCGATAATCGAAGCGAACGAATAATTTACGTCGATTAATCGATCCAAATCCAGAGAGAAAAAAACATACGGCGGCTGCAGTTTTATCCTGAAAATCAATCATTATCTTTGACGCTCCCCTAAATTCGTAAACAAAGCTCAATTCCGTCAACGCGAATTGAGCTTCGTTTACGACTTTAGGGGAGCGTGAAGGAGAATAATAGATTTTCAGACGAAATGAACACTTTTTTGATTCCGGATGGCTTTCTAGCAAACGAGAAATGTTAGTCTAAATAATTATTTCTCCTAGTGTGACGATTAATCGATTAATAGATTATTTGGGGCGACTAATCGTATCGAATAACAAACTGCTGAAAAGTATTCGATTAGCTGATGAACGATTAATTTCAAAAATCGGGGATCACTACTCACCAAGAATAAGTTTGCCTCAGTGAGATCAACTGTTTATACTCTAGGCAAATATTCCCCTTCGTTCTTCTTCTTTTCCTTTGTTCACGGAGACTTTACATCTTACGGTTTCCCCTTCGTTGCTCGTGATTGACAACTCTGTTCGGGAAAGCACACAAATAGACAGAACAAATGTATGAGGAAATGGGAACGCTTCCAATTTTCATCAATTTTAAGTATATACAGTCTATAGGATTGTAATGTATAGCATATTAAACAAATCTAAGGGAATTTCCGATTCGTTTGGTATGTAAATCGCCAAATCCGTTCGCGGCAAAAATAATCATTAACGTTAACTTTATTTCATAAAAACGTGACCTATTCTCTGATTTGGCACCCTTAATGAAAGACATAGTTCTACGTCAAAAAGCAATATTTGAAGTTCATTGTGAAAACAAAATCACAATATTCGTGCTGGAGGTTGTTAACTTCTGTAAGATCAAACGCCAGGCGTCGTAAATCTTTGAGAGCCATACCATAGAAAGCTTTGTCCAATGCTTTGCAATGGTTCGCCAGATCCTCTGAACTGCCCTGAGTGCACACTGGCACATCCCAGCAGAAGCATAAATATCAATAAAAGAAGATCCAAATCATAAATCACTTACTGATATAACCCTCTTCCTCAGATCTGATTCAGAAGTACCGAGGACTGCCCCAATCCGACGCTTCAAGACTCCCTCTCGAAGCCCCTGTCGGGCCATTTCGGACATTCCTGGAGTGCATTTATTGAAATTAGTTCTCTTCTTGTGGGTCTTGTTAAAAATTTGGTTGAAAATATTCTATAATTTTTTTTGAGAGCAAAACGACGGTGCGAACTTTTGTGCCACAGCCACTGCGCACTTTTACCCCACAAGCAATTTTTCAACTTATAGAATTTTTTAAAAAAAAGCTCATCAACTTTTTCACAAGAACGAATATGCACTATTATATACTACAGAATAAAGGTTTCCTTGACAATGCAGTTTCGAACTTTCCAGTTATTCAAGGTAACTAAATCGCCATCCCCAAAATTAAAAAAATAGATCAAAATAACGCAAAACTCTTCTTACCTCATAACTTTTTGCATCATGTTTATATGTGTGATCAGCTGGTGTAATAATGTTTCAAACGAATACACTATTTCCGAATTTTCATGTTCGTTTGTTACAAAAAGGCCAATGCGCACCTTTGCCCCGCACTACTCTATATGTTTTGTTACAGCGCTTTCTTTCCTAGGCCTAGGGGTGATCACTTTCCTTAGTATTCAAATAGTTGTACACTGGTGAAAACCAAGCGATAGCACGCTTAATTTAAATTTACCACCAGCTTATTCGATAAAAATACTCCACTACTGCCTCGTACACGGGCCAAACTTGGGAATCGCCACAGGCCGTATGTCTCATTTCACACAAATGAAGAGAAAGTCGCTCAGAATAACTTATATTTATTGATTTTGTATTTATGAAAGTAATCGAGGGATCTTCAAAACAAATAGGTGGTATACGCTATAAATTACGCTGCAAGAAAATTTTCCGTTAGCACCGTGAATACGTCTAATCACTACAATTGGCATGAATGCTTCAAAATATTTTCTTCTGCTTAATTCTCATGTTTTGTTCAATAATTTAACGAATAATTGAATTTTTCATATTATTTCTGAACGACTGAACGACTGATTGAACGGAGTGACATGATAATCACTTCATTAAAAAAATAAAATGTCTACGAGTTAAATGCTCTGAAGCAAACTATTGATAAAGAGGAATGAACTGAAAAAGTTTAAAGTCTCTATAATTTATATGACAACAATAACAAATTATTGGAATCACAAAAATCTATGAATAGAGGAACTGGTACAAATTCGGTACCCCGTGGGTAATTTGGTACCCACCCTGATCTCCGACGGTAATGAGCGCACTCTGGTGGTGAATAAGAAAAGTGTTCTAGTAATGTAGTAACAAACGTTAGATGCCAAAAACCCAAAATATCTGTGTTTAAAAAAAAATCTAGTTTTGTTGTTTTTGAAATCTCGGAAATTTTTCATGTCCGTCTTTTGAAAAATCATTAAAAATCGAATAGTGAAATATAATAGTGAAATGAAAATAATCGAATTATAATATAATAGAATCGATTTTAAATATTGAAGCTGATTTGGATCGAAAAATTGATGTTCTTCAACGAATTCGAGTAAGTGTATCGAGACTTTCATCACAAATTTCATAGATTTCATTCCAAAGTGAAAATTCGGAATGCGGGTAATTTAGCACCCCAATGTAAACATAGTGTTGATGATACACTATGCTAAGTATTGCATGCCCATGCAGCAACTACGCTTGCGACTTTTGTAAAGGCTTTTGATTCGTTTTACTTTTTTAGTTAGAAATAAACCAAGACGAAATTTGTTCACTTTTTCTTGAAAAATCGCTTTTTTGTTCCTCTTTGTTTTGTAAAATTACATGCTTTTTCGTCAAAGTTGAGTTAATTTACGTAAGATAGTGTACTCCACTTCCAAATTTATACCCAGGCATCTCGGGTACTCGAATTTGAGTTGTTTCACTTCTATGCTCAAAGCTCCGAGCTAAATCAAGATTTTTGAAATCGGTTTGCGGAGAAATATCCGCAATAGATCCCTTCATAAGCTGACGTGATATGAAGAAATTTCGAGCATTGGCCAAAAGCTAAGTCCAAAAAAACAAAATGGGGTACCGAATTTGTACCAGTTCCTCTATGGGTACCTGCATGAAATTCCATTCGAGTCATGATTGCTGCAAGTCACGGGTGATGCAAGTAACGGCTAGCAAAGCAAGGTTGTCGTTCGCTTTGTGCACAACGTCATCGAACAAACTTGTATGTAGCGAAAGAAAAATATTCAGAACAAGAAGAAGTCACGCAAAACTGGTCAAAAATTTGTTCTCCACTTTCTCATGCCTGCCCTGTACATGATGATACAGTATTCGTTCGGTAACTGGGCCAGAAAGGAATAATTTTACTCCAATCAGTGTTGAAGAGTAAATTTCTGATATGTTTGTAAATAACTTTAATAAAGTGTATTTTTAAACCATACATGTTGAGTAAGCTTGTTATGTTTTCAATAAAATATATTTTTGGTCGTTTTATGAGGTTTCTTTTTGAATAACCACAAAAAAAAACCCGAAGTAGTAGAGTTGCAACCAGACACTTTCACACCGGGTGCGAGAGCTCCACAAGGCACCACTGCTAAAGAGTTCCATTATTGTATTTCTATAATGTTTGTCTCTCGCCGTTTATAATTTCGTAGGTACGTTAAACAATGCGATCGTGTCTTGGACACCATCCTTCTTTATTTATTTTTGTTTGCGGCTCGCGACACCATGACTAGCAGGTGTTTGTGGTCCTTCCGAAAAAAAAATTTGAGTACCACTGTTCTAGAACTTTGGAAACTTTGCAATTTTTGTTTTAAATAGAGTTGATCTGTGGAGCCGATCTGGCGTAGTGGTAACATCCATGCCTCTCACGCTAAAGGTCACGAGTTCAACTCTCACTCCCGACATTCTTCCAAAAATGGTAGTAAAAAGTGACGAACCAGACAAAGGAGTTGAAAGTCACTATAATACAGATAAAAAAAAAAAAAAAAAAAAAAAAGATTTGATCTCAGTATTCTATAAACTATTTCGCTTTAAAGCAATTCGGAGTTCTGAAAAGAACTCGATTTGATTTGCTGGCGATTTGCAGCGATTTTTCATTATTTTTCATTTGTTTTGTTTTGCTACAGCTGCACCGGCAGTAGCAGGAGCTTTCGTGTTGTTGCTCATCTTCTTCATAATACACTGAATTCTTTTTTTTACGCGACTGATGCGTGCGCGCAAA
The DNA here is from genome assembly GCF_029784135.1 of Toxorhynchites rutilus septentrionalis. NCBI lineage: Eukaryota > Metazoa > Arthropoda > Insecta > Diptera > Culicidae > Toxorhynchites > Toxorhynchites rutilus. The sequence continues at coordinate 18,080 of NW_026599726.1, forward strand.
AAAAATCGCTTTAAAAAACCTGTAATTTCGAGCAAATCGCGTAAATAAAAATCACATAATTTCGAAAGAATCACGTAAAGAAAGATTGCCCCATCACCGGCGCTCGTCACAACCACTATTGAAACAAGTTTCTTGATCAATAAGCAACAAGCATTCAACGCCTAGGAATTTTATCTTTCGAATGAAGCAATTATCATAAGATTCCGTTCAGTCGGCAAAGAGATATAAAATTCCGTTTCTCCAATGTTTCTCCTCGTTTTCGAAACTTACACCCCACTATAGAAAATGAAAGACGTAGTCCTACGTCAAAAATATTCCTGAAGTATTCCTTCAAATCGTTTAGACACTAGGGAAAAAAAATCCGATATTGCATTGACATCCAACACTACATTTGCATCGACGAATTCCATTCTAAACCGACGAATGGCCCCTGCAAATGAAGATCATTTCACTTATTACTGGCCCATTCCCGATGCATATTTTTCAGGTGGATCGTATTTCCAGGGTAATAAACATGCACGCTGCGAGAGTTCCACTCTCGTCCTCTTCATACTATCGGCCCATTGTCAATTCCTGACAGCTGCTTGAAAACTCTCTGACATTCAAATAAATACATAACCTGTTTTCATGCGGTGATGATGGATTGCGCACAGGCTGGGTACTTTCGAGTTCGAGGTTTGCATTGCTATTTGTGCCTCTTCAAGTTACTTCAAGTGATTATGGGAGGGAGGGGCGCAGAGGGAAGACATATCTGATCGATACCTCCGATATTTGTTTGTTTTCTTAATTGCGAGAAGATGCCCCTCTTCTCCGCAAGGGATGCTGCTCCGTGTTGGGCATATGGCTTAATTATGACACGAGTAAAATCAATTCTCGCTAAATTCAGCTGTCAGATAAGCCACTCTCTCACATGGTTCGCTCTCCGTAATAAATAGCGCAAATTTATATCTTTTATACACTGAGTGCGCTTTTCCCGCAGCTGAAATCGCACACTGGTCTGCGCTCGCGATCGAATAAATCATTTCGCAGTTTTCACTCTTTCGCCACTTGCGTTATAACTGTGCATGCCATGAAGCACAATTTCATGGGTCAAATGCTGTTCGCTCGCTCAAAAGCAGCGAGATCGGCAAAAAAAGCATAATAATATGGAATGACTGGGGAACTAAACAAAAAGATATGATGAGTAAAAAAGCGATAAAGTTGAAATTGTTTCACAGTGGAGAGCAAAAGCGAGAGGGAGAAGGCCACGTTGCAATATGAGGTGACGACCCTTCACCGAGAAGCGCGGTACCAAATCGTTCTGACGGGAAAAAGCAAACTACTAAAAACGAGGGGCTAAAAATATTTCTCGTTTTATGTGAAATGCGAAAAATATTGCCCGACAAAATCGAAAGAAATGTTCGAATAATTTTGTTACATACTGTGAGAACTCCCATCAGGAGGAGAGACTGTCGGCCCTAGTCTGAAACACGAAGCTTCCTTCTCCGGTGTGCGGTGTAGCAGCAGTTGGAAATCTGACAGCGCAGCTCAAACCAACATCGTTTTCTCAATTCCGACTGGGAACCCATTTGGCTTTTCACTGCTATTGGCCTGAATGGCTCCAAGTGCCTCCGGTCGATCCAATTCGTTGGACCAAAAAGCAGACCATTTCTCTATGTACCTTAATATTACCGGCATTTGTTTTTTTTGTTGCCTCCAATTCATGCTGGCGATGCCTGCACCTAACAGGATACTCTGTAAAACCTCCCCTTCCTCAGTACAGAAAAAACACCTAAATCTCCTTCATCGGGTTGGGATGGGTGGTGTGCGGCTTTACCGTCATTTTATTCCGAACTCGTGTGATATAAGCACCAGGCCGCAGTCCCTGACACAAACAGAGTGCTGGTGCTATGTTCATCAGACTACCAATCCAACGTTTTGCGTTATTTTCTTGCTATGCGCCCATCCAGGGTTGATGTAACGAGCTCAATATTTCAACGTCACGATTTGCTTTCCGAATCTCACTTGGCTAAGACCCTGTCGCCGGAGCCATCGTTTCAGTGCTCCGCACAGCACACCGAGAGGCAAATGAGCACATTTCGGTGCTCAGAAGCGATATCCGAATCGAAATGAAAATCGACGGCGCACACAACACCAACAACAACGAACACTCATCGTTGTCGGGACATGGCGGTGCGGCGCTGCTGGTAGAAATACTGCTCATCGCTCGCAGTGCTCAGTGTGTAATGTCAGTGCTCTCGGGCTCCGGCGCTGGGCAACGGCACAGTGGGAGCACTGTGGTAGTAACGGTCATAATGCTGATGAATAAACATTTCTGAAAAAAAAATATGATTATTCTTGATTTAACCAATTATTATGGGTAAATCTGACCCAAATTCGGATCAAATGAGGTGGACCATTCTAATTCATCAGATTCAAACAAACAAATTTGATGCTGTTTATTTGTTCACAAACTACAGTTGTTTAAGTGTCACTACCTGAGCATTCGGTTACTGAGGTTACGAATCCAGAAATCGTAAAACAAGTGTATCGAATCGTTTTGAACGATCGTAAAGTGAAGTTACATCGACCAAAACCGCCGCGTTGATGATTCAACAGTCGGTTTGGTGTTGTTGAAGCGTGATTGGGTGGACTTCTTTCGACGTTTTGTGATAATGGATGAAACTTGGATTCATTACCACACTCCTAAGTCAAATAGGCAGTCTGCAGAGTAGCTGACAAGCATATTTCGAAGACTTAGACGTTTCGTACCACAGAAAGGGAATCGAAATAATGGAAACTCGCTATGCCAAGTGTATTGCCCTCGAAGGAAACTATGTTGAAAAATAAATAAAGCTTTGCCCAGAAAACGATAGTTAAAAATCCCGGTACTTTTCAGTCCATGTAGTATGTTGTGTTTCATCGTGATTTTCGTTCGCTCCAGATATTTTTTTGTTTTTGATGTTTTTATTAAATTTAGATATTTTAATTGTTAAAAAAAATCCAGAAATTTCCTCTTTAAATACTTCAAATGGTGGCCATTTGCAACTTGTAATATGATTTAGTATTCTTCAAATGGGTTGAAAGAGTTGAAGTGGTAGAAGTGGAGTTCCTTGTTAAACCGTTTTTTGAAAACTTTTTACTCAATGCGTTCAAACATATACACCCCACTGTATTGTATAATTGTTTTGTTCAAGCATAAACTATTGTCGTTATCAAGAAAATAGTTTTTATTTTAAGACAAACAAAAACAATCCAACAAATTTTTTTCTAGGAGTTGGTTTCACATTGACAATAACAGTTTTTCCAGAAATTCCATAATAAACAAGAAAAACATGACATTCTCTGGATTTATTAATGCGAAAATACTTGTTCACAATACATTGTACACAAATATAATGTACATGTAAGAACGAAGAAATCACATGATGTACACACGAGAAAATTAAATATTAATCCTATTCTATTTTCCAAATTGTTAAATTATTTAACTATTGCCGGTATGTGTATCTGGCTTCAGAAATATTCTGGATTAATTTCGAATAATTTATAGTATAACATATATCACAATCACGAATCTACGTAAAATGCGTTTGAAATTCGTTTCCTTTTTTAGGTTCATCTTAATTTTGAAAAAAAATAGAAAAAGGTGGTCAAGACACCACACATTGTTGGCGCAGGACTACGAATTTATTTCATTCCATTCGTTTGCCACTTTGAATAATACCAGATTTTTTTAAGAGCAGTGAACTGTTCAATGATGCGACGAATAAAAAATATTAGCGTCAACAAATAAATCCACACACAAATAATTTAAAAAAAAGTTTTATCAAATTTCGATTCGATTAGTATTCTAATCATCAAAATCCGTTCGCAATAGAGTTATTAATGTTGAAAATTATTCAATGCAAATGTTGTCAGTTTTGAATTTATGTGAGAGCACCCCCTGTACAAAGATTAGTGAATACTATGCCTTACGGGTAATACGGACATGTTAAGAAAAACTTCAATTTTATCGATGGAAACTCATGCTTTACAAAACTTAAAGGCAGTTTCTTGCAATTCAATATACTGTTTTTCGGATTATTTGATTGAGTTTTTTTTACTGAAATTAAAACAGACCTTAAAGTACAACTTTTTTTTCGATGGGGGGAATATGGACAGGTTTGTAATATACGAATCGTAGAAGTTTATCGCAAGCGAGAGGAATAATTTCGCTCTCAGTGGTTCTGTGTCCAGTTACTGAAATAGAACAAACAGAGAAAGCAATAGAAAAAAGAGATGACTATTCTCCTCATCACTTTCCATCTTGCATTGGATGTGACCTCATAATTTCCACGAAAATTTCATAAGATTTGTTTGATTTGCCATAGATTTATTTTAATTCCTTTTCATTTATTTTTATTTAATTCACATTTTTCCCCAATTAACTCGGTTCGTGGCTTTCTCTCTCCAATTCCGCGGGCATTCCGTGCTTACCATGTCATGCTCCACTTAGTCTAACCGCCTTACTCGTTGAGCTCCTCGTCGTGGTCTCCGGATCTCACGGCTGATATCATCGTCAGGCGTTACCATTGAGCCAAGGTAGACAAATTGGTTCACTACCTCGAACTCATCGCCGTCGATCATTACACTACTATCTAATCGGGTCTTGTCGTGCTCGGATCCGGAATCCAACATGCATTTGGTTTTAGACGCATTGATTTTCAGTCCAATCCTTTTTACTTCGTGCTTAAGTCTGGTGTAATGTACAGTTACCGTCTCAAATGTTCTGCCGACAATGTCTACGTCATCAGCGAAGCAGATGAATTGACTGGATCTGCGGGACTCGAATGAATCAGATAATCCACTCGTTATTCGCACACAGTACTGTATTCTATCCATCGTAGCCTCAACCAGTCTTGTCAACTTCTCGGGGAAGCCGTTTCCGTCCATGATTCTTCACAGCTCTTTTCGTGTTAGTGAATCGTATGCGGGTTTAAAGTCGATGAATAGATGGTGCGTAGGGACTCTGTACCCACGGCATTTCTGGAGGATCTGCCGCATGGTGAAGATTTGGTCAGTAGTATGCCATAGATTACAATTCCCTAATCCGTAAATGGTTAAAATTAACGAAAATTGGAAGCATTTCCATTTGTCATACATTTATTCTGCACAGTTGTGTGCTTATATATCCATGCTGTCAAAAAGGTTCTACTTATGCATCTGTGGGTTACAATATCCAGAGAAATATTGTAATTTGAGCTCCTCCCGTTGATAACTTATTTAGATTAAAGGGACGATTCGCAATTTCTAGCACATAGTCTTTTTCCAACCACCGTCCAGTCAACGGATTTTATCAATGGCATTCACTCATGCATTTGTTCTGTTTGTTTCAAAGGCGAGTAAATGGATGCGTGTCCGTTAAGCAGTTGATGGATTCACTTTCAGAATCCTTCATTGACAATATTCTGTCGAGAATAATCCGCTCGTGTATAATCGGGGTTCTACTGTATTTCAAGAATAAAAATTGTGAATCTACTCTTTTTACTGTCAGTTTGAAGGTTGAGGGTTACCTCAATTGAGATTAAACAATTGATTTTGATTATTCTTTTCAACTGATTTTGTTCCAGTTAGTTTTGGCTAGTTACTTACACCTTTCCATTTATTTTTCAGTAAAAAAAATTGTGGTGGCAATAGCTTAGATATTCTCAAAATTGTCTTTCTAAACACATGAATCACACAGAACTAATATTTTTTTTTTACTTTTTTCTTTTCAGGTAAGATTCAAAACATTAGGCATGTGAATACTATAGCTTATTGTAAGTAATACAATACGGATAGCTTATATATTTTTGAATAACCATTTCAATCTACATATTTTCTGAATATTACTGAACCTTTGTGAAAGATCTAGAAAAACTTCCATTAATTATTCGATACTAACAATCCCACACTTTGAGCCCGAACTATTTTCAAAACAGGAAACATCAGTTTTAACCCTGCATTTCTATCGCGATCCCACTATCTAAAGCACTTTATACCGTATCGCCGCCTGTTTTACGTATTTCCCCTTGTGCTTTGCGCTGTCGTTCGACGCCACCGGTCCGACCTATCTCTGCGTTAGCTCCGTAATATGAATCCGCTGAAACGCTGGGAAACATTTCCCGAGCCAGCAGCGAGACTCGGGATGCAAAATAAAATACAGCCTCACGTACCTCAGCGGCTGTTCCGTGCAGCCCAAGTACAGAGCAAAGCACACTGCGAAGCTCCGGCCACACCGCTGCGAGTTTTTGTGCTAAGCAGTGTGTCCCCTGTGTACTTCTTCGCTCACTTACTCACTCACTTCAACGAATCTCCTTATGAGCAAAGGCAGAACAATAATAATGGGTGATTCATGTAAAGGTTATTTGGAGATCACGCATGCGTTCTGTTACAACGGACGTGGCGTTTTGTTCAGTGTTGTTTGAAATTTCGTCATGGAAGGACCTAGCTGGACATAGCGTACACAATACGCTATGACGTCGAAATCGCTGCACTTAGAGTTCTTGGCGACACTTAGATCCGAGCAGTTCAACTCACTCCTTGAATCAGTGGGTCGATTATCTGAACCCTGTTACATCAGAATTTTTTTCGCATCTTTACCTGATTGACTGTTCAAATTCTACATGAATATGTTGGCTATGGTCGAGAAATTGGGGAACGAATTGGAAGCTCTTAAAATTCTCAATAATGTTAATCATAGGTCCTGGAAAAAAAATTGAAGCTGTTGAATATATCATGTTAATATTGTTTAAGGGTGGGTTTAGACCAGTGATATATTCATGTGAAGAAATATGATGAGATTTATAGAAATCGCATCAACCGTTTACACTAGCGTGAACTTCTATAATGATTATATTCATATTTTCGTTGAATTTATTCACCTAAAGTAGAACTGCATCCAACTTAAGTGATTTCTCA